>NC_133495.1:15080734-15125779 GCF_025370935.1 Choristoneura fumiferana
GTGCAGTGGGGGCGGTAGAGGGGGCGCTGTCCTCCGCGACGGGAGTGAGCAAGTGGTGAGGCTCAGCGAGCAGGCACTCGTCGACTGCTCTACGGGTGAGAGACCTCAGAATTATAACATTTATGCAAAAATACCACAGTAGCTTTCTAGCACAACGTATCGGCATTGCTGCACAGCGAGAAAAAGCTGCCAGCAATTTTAGCTCTATGCCACAGAGTAGTTTTTACATATTTATTTCAGTTTTCACGTTTTTTGTACTTGTTTAAGTTATTTAACGTTATTCATTCTCGTTTTGATTGAAAAATACGTAAGTTTAATGCTTGTTACAGTTTTCATAACATGGGGTGCAACGGGGATGGCAAAAAGGCTTACGATGGATGAAGAACATGGCTTACCTACGATGACAACTATGGAGGATACATAGCTCAAGTGAGGACAATATTTCAACTAGAGTTATGCTAGTAGAAGAACTAGAGTATGACAAGTAAGGTAGCAAAGGAAAGAACGGTAAATTGAACGAGTACATAACTAAGTTACGGGGTCACTCAGCGTGCAAACTTTCGCACATTGCAACAATTTTGCGCATCAGTATTATGGTGACGCAAAAATAATTTCTTTAATAGTTTAAAGCGCTGAAACCCCACGAACCATGAGTCAAATCGAATGGGACAAAATCGTATTCAGTGCCTAGACCAGACGTTTTCAACTTGGTTGCCGCGGCACACAATCATGCCGCCTACCTTTACTTTCAGGTGTGCCGCGATTACCACGAAGTGTAATGCCGCATTGAAATCATGAATAGCTATTTTAATGCGAAAATAATAAGATAGAAAAACAACTGATGGCGTGTGCGATTCGCGTTTTTCAGGTTGTTGTGGTATGGTAAAGACCGGGAGGAATGGCGGGGCGGGTGGAGCCAGTCCGACTCGCACTTGCCTATTTTTTACTGGTGTGCCGTGAAACTTTGATGAACGAAACGTGTGCCGTTAAAACCAAAAAGTTGAAAACGCCTGGCCTAGACGAAGTTTGTTTTGACATAATAACATAGACTAAAACTTGTAACAAACAAAATTTTGAGCTCCTGACCTGAGATAAGCGCATATTTATGTTGCCTCTATATCCAGGACAGCGTTTGCAACATCAACAACGTAACCAAAGATGTTTACGTCAAGGCCTATTACGAGATCCCTGAAGCAGACGAAAAAGCTCTAAAGGTCAGTAAATTCAGTTAGTATATACAAGGTGTTCATTATATTACCTAAACCGTGTCACACACTACGCAGATACGATAATATTTTATCTGCGTATAATAACTTAATTATCTGAAACTATCACACACTACGCAGATACGATAATATACGAGACGATACATTCAGTCTTAATCCTTCAAACTGAGTAGACTTGTTTTTTGGTGCAGATTGTTTATACAGGATGTTTTCGTGTTTATCTCTTCTAGATTTACTCGCGTGCAGCGGGGCTCTCACATCAACCTGTATCTATCTGCAGATAAAGTACTTTACCATATTTATATCGGCAGATATTATACACATATCAATTTATATACGCCGATAATATCTTTGCCATCTTTCAATATATGTCGGTGCCCACAGATACTTCACGATAAAATATAAGTTATCTGCGCTATGTGTGTTAGCTCATTGAATTGTATAGGGAGCGATATTGACAGATATTCGTTCAGATACAGATATCTTATAGAAAGAAAGAAAGAAGAAAGAAAAGAGCTGCTAAAAGTGGCTCCGAAGTTATAGGTAACGTTTAATGTGCTCTGCCTACCCCATTTGGGAATACAGGCGTGATGGTCGTGTGTGTGTGTTCATTATATAAGTGAACACCAGAAAGAAGTGCTCAGAATCAAGAGTAGAATCGATTACATCTCATTTATTGTGCTGATTACAAAACCCTCATTTTTTGTGCCCAATCTATGTTACGAATGCAGGTGGTAGGACCTTGTGCAAGGTCCGCCCAGATTGCTACCACCATCTTGCTCGCTAATCTTGCCGTGAAGCAGCAGTGTGTTTCGGCGTGGAGAGTAAGACAGCCGGTGAAATTACTGGCACTTGAGGTATCCCATCTTAGGCCTCTAGGTTGGCAACGCATCTGCAATAACCCTGGTATTGCAGATGTTTATGGGCGGTAGTGATCTCTTACCATCAGGAGACCCACTTGCTTGTTTGTCATCGTTTGCCTTCTAAAAACGGCGAAGGGCAGCTGACAAGATACAAATTATAAGTTTAGAACTTTGATTTCGAATATCCAATCGATGGTTCAGAATCAAAACTCAAGTAGAATTACTGACGTAGCAAAACACACGAATATTTATAAAAATAATAAAGATATTCGAAAATAAATGAAATTAACTATCTTATTTAGTTGAAAAAATATTTTTGGGGTGTCTGACTGAGGTTTTCGTTATTCATTAACAGGTCCGTGCAAATTGTTTAATGTTTAATTGTTTGTTGTTTCCTTGAGACTGATTAAGCAACCAAGTGCAAGCAACCTAGGAAACATTTCTTACCCTATCGTGTTGTTAACTCGTGGAATGCTTCTCCAGAACTTGTGATAAGTGCACCTTCAGTGAACAGTTTTAAAAGTGACTAGACCAAATACTTAAAGAAGAGAGACTAAAAACACAAGTGCAGTGATGTACACGCATCAGCTCTAAGAGCTGCTAGTGTTCATTTCAATAATAATAAAATAATAATAATAAGATTAACCTGGGGGCTACCATGAGCTTTTTATAAACGATCAAACGCAGAGCAGTTCAATTTAGGCACCTAAACTGAATCGTCGAAATTTGTACCACGACGTTTACTTCTCAGAGCTGAGTCTCAATGGTTTACAGGTGAATGAAAGACCGATATTGTCTCTGGTCCGAAACTGAAACGCTAAGTCGCGAAAGGGATGCCGCTATATGACTACCAAATATTGTATACTAAAACCTCTTTATTTTGGAAAACCATAACTCTATGTCAGTGCGTGTTCTTAGCAACCGTTGTGTTGATTACAAATAAAATGTTTACGCTGTCACTAATCCACGAGTCTCTTTTCTCACTGAAAAATTAGTTTTATCAATGAGGAGTTAATTCCTACATAGGTACTTATACTCTTTGGGAGTTAAGAAGAACAATGTCGTGATAGTACCTATGAAAAGTTATAAAACTTGAATAAAAGTTTAAAAGTTCTTGAAATTTAAAAATATTCCAAGTAAAACACTTAAAATTCCAAAAGAATTGACAGAATGAGTAACTTATACTGAATCGCAAAATTTGACACGGAAGCGACTCAATTCCCACTCAAGTTAAGCGTCACGGTACGAAAACCGCTTGAAGTGAGTGAATGAAAATGTCTGTATCGCTGTCGCTGAACCGTGCTTGAACTGAATCGCAAAAGTACCGTCGTGGTACGAAATAGCGATGCAGTTCAGTTTAGAGCCTAAACTGAATCGTATTAAGAGAGCGTGGTAGGCCCCCTGGAGAGGACAGAGATTTAGCTTGACGCACCAAGTAACTTGCACTTCCACTAGATGACGCTGTTCTGTGAAATATTTTCCCTCCGGCGTCTTACGTCAAAGTCGTCAAATGTCCAGTGTCGAAATTAAGTCCACATCTTAAGAGGTCCATGTCTTACAGCGTCTAAGTCGCGCCACGTCCAAGTCTCGGGTGGTCCAAATCGCGAAATGTCTAAGTAGTAAAATGTCCAATCTTTACTAATGTTGTTAACTAATATCATGGCACCATCTCACGCTTAATTCTAGTAACACGTTACCCTCTTGAGTGGTCGTATTTACCAGATTACGTATTGGTTTTGAATGTCCACATTTAGAAAATATTTGTAAATTAAGTTCAAATATTCTTTACATCACTAATTTGTGTTTCAATATTTCTCACAGGTGGCGCTACTGAAGCATGGCCCGATTTCAGTGTCAATAAACGTGCCTGTAGAATTCATGTTTTATTCACATGGTGTCCTCTACAGCTCTAATTGGTAAATTGAATGAATGAAATAAGTAATATATGATTTATTTCAGATAAAAAAAAAACAAATAAATTGGCTATCCATAGGTATATCATTGTCATCTTTGTTAATAACACAATCACAACTTAATTATACTTCGTTAATAATATCTTAAATGCCGGTGCGTAGTCGCATAAGTTTCTCAAGTCTCATTATGGTAAAACAATGTGTTGCCAATCCTATTTTTATTTTAAATTTGTTGCATTTCACCACTGCCAAATTATGGAAGCTAAACTCTGCGTTCACATAGGTACAGTTTCTCAAAAATATTCGTTAAACTGGGTAGTTTTCTAGGTAGTACATTTAATTTTAATTGTAACGTTTTTCTTTGATTTTTCAGTGATAATAACTTCCTTGACCACGCCGTGCTGCTCGTCGGCTACGGCATCCTCGACGGAGAGAAGTACTGGCTCATCAAGAACTCCTGGGGCGCCGGCTGGGGCGCCGACGGGTACGTACTGATGTCCACCAAAGACAACAACTGCGGCGTCGAATCCGACGCGAAGTACGTCAAGCTTCAGTGAACAACAGCAATAAATTCCATAAGCTCGTTTTCTTTACTTTTATTTCCTATTTGATACATGCAACTTTCAACTTTGTCTACAGCTTTGGGAACTTTCACTTTAAAAGACAAAAACGAATCGATGTTATTCTGGGACAGTAAAGCTTTCTAATTTTAAAAAGCAGTTTAATAGGTCCAGAGATTACTTCCATTTAAAAACATGCACACATACAAAATATTAACTAATAGATTTACTGCTGAAGGGAGGTAAATAAGCGGAACAATCACTCCTACCAATCAGGATCATCAAGTCTAAGATCATCGAGTCGCTGTTCCATCAAAGGTCATAAGCTAGAGAAATTAAAAAAAATTGACCTCTCAATTGTCTTTAGTTATTAACCGACTTCAAAAAAGGAGGAGGTTCTACGTGTCACTGTTTTTTTTTTTGTATATTCAAAATTCTAATTTTATTCGATAGTCCCATTGTCACCAAGTCAAGTTCCGATGATGGGATCCTAGGGAAATAAAGGGCGACCTATAGCGGGACCTAGGGCAATTTTGGCATTTTTAGCATTTAAATTCAGTAAGTATCATTTGGTGAACTGGACCTGATGAAGAAGACCGTAGATGGCCAATGGAACTCGTCAAGCTAAGTAATTAAGAGAAAACTTTAAGTTAAAGATTCTATCGAACTGATCTGGTGCTGAAGCCGAAAGGTAGGCAAAGGAACTGTGTTAAGTATAAAATAACGTAACTAAACCGTGTTTGGGGTTAATGGAATCGTTGTGAGATTTACTTTGGCTACGAATCACTAAAAAGTGGAAAATAAAGACAATTTTACCAAAAAAAATTAACTGACTCCAAAAATTAATTTAACAAAAAATGGAACCGACTACAAAAACCTTGTAAATAATTTTATAAATACACACTAGCTTGAAATCGGTGCCTCAGTAACGACCCAGCAGGAGTGATTGAAGCCCAATATATATGTAGTAGGTAGGAGAATTAGACGACTATTGTTAAATTCCTGCTGCCTCGTGCTGTGGCACCGACTTCAAGCTAGTAGGTACCTAGAAAGTTATTTTCAAGGTTTTTGTAGTGGTTCATTTAGGGTGGCGAGGGTTTGAATTTCGAAGTTGGATTTTTTTCACACAATCAATAATTTTGTGGAATAAAAAATCTCGTACGTCCGTATAGTGATTAAGTTGGGTTTGGGTATAATAATAGTTTTCATTCTAATTCATAGTCTCACTCTAGTATAGTAAAATACCTACATAATAATAATAACTATGAAAACTCCCTTGAGAGATCCTTTTAAGGGATAAGTTCGCCAAGAAAGAGATGTAGGTACTTTCTCTTGGAAAACAAATTATTTAAACCAGACCCCTTCGCAAGGTTCCGAAGATTTATGCTACCATAAAATATCAAATAACTATTATGAATTTCTTGCATTATTCTTTTTAAAACATACTTACTAGCCCCGCGACTTCGTTCGCGTGGAACAGTAACTTTGGGAAGTACATATTTAATTTATTTAGGATACCTATTATGCTAATAATAGCACATATAAACTTCTACGGTATATTGAAAATAACCCATTTTAATACATTGCTATAAATATAAACTAATTTATTTTTTGTTCTTCCATCCATGTTCTTTGGTAAAACATAAATATTTTGGGAGTAGCCACATTTTAGCAATACGACGTGTATTCTACCCTGCCAACACAAAAGGACTAATTATTCATAGGGAATTCTTTCCATATCAGAAGTTGAAGTGCATAGTTTATGGTCAGCGAAAAATTAAAAAGTTAAAAAGATTGCAGGCGCGCTAGCTCGACAATAATGAATTAGAGCGGCTGCAATCAGTCACATTATTTTTTAAAGTAAAAAAAAGGCCATGGAACTCCAGACTATTTCTATTGGGTCTGAAATAGCTTGTGGTGTTTTCAGTGGAAAAATACACCTGCAGTTTATTTTTAATGAAAAAAGGCGGGAAAGCATAAGAAAAATATTGGAATAAAATTAAATTTATAATATATTTGAGAAAAGTTTATTCTATTTCAGAATTATTCACCATTTTTGAGAATAGCTTTATATTAGCCTCGGCTGGAATAGCAATTGCTGGCTTCGTATTAGTTAAACGGACTCGCAAGCTCGTCCGTTTAAAATACTCATACTCAACCAGCAATTGCCTACTTCCAGGCCACGACAATAATCTACTATTATTTCTTGTTTTTTTTTGTGAAAATGAATCGACGTTTATTTCTAAGTCTTAAATTAAAAAGGTACAATTGAAGTTACATTAAACTATCCTAAAAATAAATTAACTATTTATATACAATTCCCCCAAGTCTTCTTATAAGTTATTTTTTCTCTGTGTATCTGTTTTCTGTATCGCTTACTATGTCTGGTGTACAATAAAGAGTCTTTGTCAAGTTTCATAAAAAACCATCGATTTCTCTTCGACAATGTCAATTTTCCATATAAAGTTACATCCCCTATTTGACCCCCTCACAGGAAGAATTTAAAAAAACGCGCGAAGAAATTTCTATTTATCTCTTATCACGTGCCCAAATGCCAAGTTTCATAAAGAACCATCGATTTATCTTCGACAATGACGAGCTAAAGAAAAGCTTGTAGTAACATGATATTAACATCAATAGTAACGATAGAGTAGCTATATAATCCCAAAATTTTATCACAATAATAAGATTATGGCATTCTACGTACATTTAAAAGACATTTATGATATTTAAAAAAAACTGTTTACGGCTTGTGCTTGTGCTGCATTCTTACGGCACAACATTGCAGTAATATTCCCTATTGGCAAACTTTTTAGCAAACTACTTGGTTTTGGCAATAAACATGTTTTTTATTTTTTAATTTTCTTAGGAGGCTAAAGCAAAACATTTATCTCTCATCAAACATAATTTATTACTTTCTGTGGGGTGGGGCCCAAATACATTTAGACCCCACTTTGACTTGCTGGCCCGGGCACTCGTCATGAAGCAGGTTCTGTTCATACTGAAACCAAATAAAATTGAATTAGGAAGCAAATATTAAGATGAAGAAAAACTGGCCAGGGTCTGTCAGGCCACGTGTAGTATACTAATATGGAAGAAATATTCAAGTTGATGAAGTAAACATAAAAAAAGTTTTTTTAAGATTTCCATTTTCAATGGAAGCTTTTTTGCTGACTGAAATTTGTGAAATTGACTCTACTTGCATTGTCATCCATACTACATTTCCGTACCATAAGTTGATGACCGATTAAAGAGTTCCGTTCTGCGGAAACGATCCCGGCTGGACCACAAGTAAGTAAAGTAAAGTAAAGTAAAATAATCTTTATTGCCAAAAAAAACCAAGCTCAGTACAACTCACAAAAAAAACACAATAAAATTTAGAATAAAAAGTAAAAACTAATATAAAAAAACGAATTATTAAAAACTAAAAACACTAAGATAGTAAGGCAATGGGTACCAATCTCAGCGTATGCTAGGCATGCCCAGCGCTGGTTTCCAGATTGGTCCCTAGAAGAGGGACGGTCATTACCAGATTATTGTATTGTCACCAGATTCACATAAGTATGCCAAATTTCAAGTCAATTCGATTACTGGAAGTGGTTCAAATTCAACTTGCAAGATTTGAGCCACACAGGGTGGAACCTTTTCATAATTTAATTTCGCTATTATTTCTTTTGCAAGTGTATAGGATGTCAACATGACATTCGTAGCCAAAAGGTTCCACCTGAACTATACATTGCAAGTTAAATAAAAGCTTGTAAAAAGCTTGTATAAACAGAGGAAGTTGATTAATTATGTCTGTAGTAAATGCTAAGCGTACTCGTATAGTTATATAGCTACTGACGATCTGGCTGGGAATACACCTTTACGACGGTATGCGCTTTCTTCTTTTAATCACTACACTCTTGACAGAATAGTTACAGTCGTCGTTATATGAAAAAATAAAATTAAGATTGGTTTTTTGGAATCTTTTTGTATTTTTTAATTTCAATTCCAAATTTTTACTTTTACGGTCACCCGTAAAACCCAAATTGAAAATACAAACTGAAATATAAATGCACAGAAAAACCAGAAAAATAAGACCAGCACTGGGAATCGAACCCAGGTCCTCGGTATTACGTACCGCGTGCTATACCGCTACACCACTGCTGGTCAACGGTACAGACACGAATTTTCCCTATGCACCACATATCTCAGCTTGTTTGTTTCTTATTTAGCCACTTAAGCAGTGACGCTAGCGACATCTATACCGTAGCCCTCATCGAGAAACTTTCGGCATTCCATTGGAACTAACCGCTCACCCGGACAAGAGATAATTATCGTTATTAAGCAATCAAATTAAGACTAGTCGTGTTCGAACCTTGCGTTTAAAGCCCCAGATCAGAGGCAAGGTGGCATTGTAATTAATTACTATCAGCAAAAACATTTTTTCTACAAAGACGTATGCCCAAAAACTTCTTACCGTCCAATAGTTCCAAATAGAGTAATGAGGGAAATTGAATGGCTTATGTTCATGTGGCGGCATGTCCTCGTCGTGACTTCCGTGTCTCAGCTTCCTATCATACAGTTTCTGGACTCCTTCATACTTCAACTCCTCCAGCATCCGATCTATATTCTCCAACAATTCCCGATTTTGCGTCTTGCGTTTAAAAGGCTGCAATAGAACCTTGTCTAAGGAAACCGGTTCATCATCTTCATGTTTCTCTTCAGGCATCTCTTTCCTCTTATGTATTCTATATTTTGGTGCAAATATAGTTCTGAATTTTGAATCATATTCATATTTCGGTGACTTGTAGTTTGAAGGAACTATTCTTTTAACCCAAGCAGCTTTACTTGTAATAAGGACATTGTCTTTAACTGCATGTTCTTCATTATCTGCATCTTTTTTTATCCTGAGTTCTACTACTATAATGGTACTATGTATGACTTCTGCGAGGTGTAGTAGTATGAGAAAACATTTTATATCAGTCGTGAATATCATTTGGATGGAAACCAATAAGGAATGAGCATGATTTTATCTCATATGTGGTTAATTTTAACGCGAAGTCATGCGTAATATTGAGGGATGTCTTTTATTACTTTTTCTTGGCTAGCTTGTTGACTGTGGATTTACGTATTAATATTAATGGTACATCTGTATGTTTAAAAACTAAGTGCATATATATACAAGATGTTAATCATTAAACAGAGAAAAACACACCAAACTGCAGTTAATTATAAAGAATTGTTTAGTGCATATTATTACAAATACCTTCTTTTTTAAGTAGCTTTAATAGTGTCCCACTGCTGGGCAAAAATTTAAATGTCTTGACCTCCAAATACAAATACAAACTTATTCTCTAAGTAAAATGCAATATTAATATTGTTTAAGTAAAGTAATGTAATAATAATCAAATCTTCGTCTTCCGTGAAGTCGCCAAAGTCCGTCACAGCGTTTGGCAATTATTAGCCATACCCCAAGTAGCCTGTATAGTGGCCACCGCTTCGCGCCTCGCATATTGTTGTTGTTTTTCTTTCTTTAATGTATTTTTATTATGTTTTGTGCGAATAGCGAATAAATATTTATATTTCTATTTCTATTTACTTGATTTCGAATTCTAAACTCGTAATTTGTACTGTCAGTTATGCTTCGCTGTTCTAAAAAGAAAATTAAACTGTCAGAAATACGGCCAGTGTTAAATTGTTTATAAATAATATGCAACCTGGCTGAAACATTTAAGTGGCGTAACTATGTTGCATTTTTTAAACTTTTAGACTGGGGACAAATACGCAACCCGGATTAAAGTATAGTTTAATCGATCAATTGTGTTGGTTTCTTTATTTTTGTACAAAAGTGATCTTTAAAGTGAACATTACGATTAAAAATATGAAAACGCTGCAGCTAAATCACCAGGGGTCGGACAAAAAGTGCCGATGACGTCAAACCACAAGATGATTTCAAAAAGTATTTTTGATTTTCATAAACAATTATCACTTATCATTTATCAACCTCTTTATTAAACGATATGAAATTTATTTTATTCACTGAATTCCATTGATTTATTTACGATTATTTTGTTACTTCATTAATGCTACTTTGTTACTACATGTCACACGGAAGTTTAAATAAAAACATCATCTTGTGTGCAAGATTACGTCATTTTTACGTCATCCGCACTTTTTGTCCGACCCCTGTAGATCACCTTCTTGCTATACTTTTTACTATTCTTACTATAAGTGATAGTGAATTCGACCGAACATGATGAAATTTGGTATTGAGATAGTTAATGTAAGACTGGGATAATACAAAGGATAATTTTTATTCCGTGTTCTCGTGGGCGTGCGATGAACATAGATGCAGACGAAGTCGAAATAGCAAATATTTCACAACATTATCATTTATTTTCTAATGAACGCTCGGAGAACATAATGGATACCTAATTAAAAATGAAAGAAAATATTACACGGTAAACGTTTTAATTCTTTGTGTATGTAAGTATTTTATTTAGGTAATTATTCAAGATATTTATCTCTCTGTGTACAGTCGAGTTCATAAACTTGTGAGCAAAAGTTTGATCAAAAATATCTAAACACGCTTCTACGGCGTTAAATATTAATCGAGTCGTGTTTATATATTTTTGATCAAATATTTACCTGTGTACCTGTTTTCTGTATCGCTTATTATTTCCGGTGTACAGTCGAGTTCATAAACTTAAAAAGTCATTGTATTGATACCTACTGTATTGTATTTTTTTTATTTTAATTTCTTTTTGTGCGCACAGAAGTAATTGGTTCGAGTGTTACTCTGCGGAGATCCATATTAAGACTGTTTTTGGGAGAAGCAAAATACTGTAGTTTTTTGTCATTTCACTTTACGAAATACCAAGTAGAGTTAATACACTCTTTACAAAAAAAGATGACCAAAAATAACATACATTCTAAATTTGTCATCGAATCCATATCTTGTTAATAATTTTAGCCAATGCATCTTCACTTTTGCCTTGACCATTCGCTACAACTATTGGTATATCAAATAAATCTACTAAATTCATTCCATTTGACTCATCTGCGTTTGGTTCTTTTAGTTTTGAACTCGATTTTGTATTTTTAAGATTACATAAAGCACAGTCCTTAAAGGCGTGCTGAATGTATCGTAATATTGGCCTATGATTATACACTTGGATAATTTCATCAAATTTTAATTCTCCTGGATATTTTTCCGTGTGACTTTTAAGAAGTTTTGCGTTTCTTCTTTCTTCAATTGCAGCTATATTTATCATTTCAGCATCTTTGTTCGTCGATTCTTTTTCTTCTTCGTTTTTAACAATAATCTCTTTGATTCTCACACGAGGATGATGTATTTGTAACAATAATATTGTTAATGGATTAGTTGGTACACATTCGTTGTAAAATTCATCATATTTGTTTCCACTTGGGCATAGTGCTGTTACTTCTATCATTATTAGAGCAAATATCCTAAGGTCCATCTGCAAGTAATATTTCATTCACTGATTAATCAATTATTTATAGATACCCATAAGAATATAATAATACACTTTGTTCACTTAACTAAAATTAGATTAAAATTAAATAAACTAAAAAAACTACAGTAATTCTACTACGCTAGCAGCATTTCCTCGCTGGATTGTAGACATGCGTTGAGCGAGGCAGATGCCAGCTGATCGGTCTCCTGTGGTATCACTGAATCTCTTCGATAAGTCTTTGAAGAGACTCGAGCGCCAGGGCCCCACAGACCACGGATATTTTATTATAATTAAAGCTCGGAATATAAAAGCATACAATCAAAATATTGTAATTTCAGGATCGTAAAAGGGAGGTGTGAAAGTTTGAAATATTAAAATGGACTTGCCAGGTAAACGTAGCAAAATGTTGTTTGCATGATTGTGAGAACCTCTGGCGGTCACGACCGGAGTTATGGACTTTCTTGTAGTCAAGCGTGAGTTGACTTTAGCTTACGGTTCAGTATATAAGATACCGAACTAACTATTTAAGAACTATTTTAAGAATGGAATTGTAACGGTAGTTGTCGTGGCTTGGCGTATGTTATGTTTTTCTTTTAATTTTATAGTGGCCCAAAATGGTAAAAACGTGACTAGCCTATGCATTTAAGTTAAGTACGTAATAATTATAATGTTTGTGTTTTTTGAAGTATGAAAATTGCGTCGGTTTCTCTTTGGCTTGATTTGTTTTCGCTGTAATGTTGACCTGATTATCCCAAAGAAAGATCAGCGCCGTTCCTAAGACTGTTAGTTTGCTGATTTGAGACCCTTTCGCCATTCTAATAGCAAGGTTTATATTACTTAGATAGCTAAAAAACTGGCCGTTTTCTTTTCCATTTTGATTTGCTTAAAAAAAGGCGAAGAGCAACATTACTGTCAAGTAAAAATTATACAATACATACGAATATTTTCAAATTAACTTAAAATAAAAAAGACATTTGGGGTACTTATCTGAGGTTTCAGTTTACAATTAACACCTTGTGCGAGTCGCACAGACATACCTGTAGTCCACAATGGGTAGCTGAGAAGCAAAGTGAAAATATTTATAACTAGCCCGTTACCCGCGACTCCGTCTGAGCTGAGTAGAATTCGTTTATCACTATCCCGCGGGAACATGCAATTTTTCTGGGATAAAAACTACCTTATGTCCGTCCTGAGGACTCGAACTATCTGTATAGGTACCGAATTTCATCTAAATCGGTTGAGCGGTTTAGACGTGATAAGGTAACAAACAAATAGACGTACAAACTTTCACGTTTATAATATTATAATTGGGATGAAATACTTACCATAATACCTACTTAGTTCAAAAACAATGTTTTATTTTTTCTATCAACTACAGATCCCTAAAATGAAATATTGAAAAAGGGCATACGGAGTTTTATAACTTTTTAACGAGCGGGCTTTGATTGGAAAAGGCAATGAATTTTAAAATCAAGATGGCGGACGGCTGCCAAAACATTTGCATTTTTATCAGATGATGAACTTGTTCCTAAATTAAATACGAGTGCAAAGTTCGTTTTGTTTGTTTTGTAAACAGTTTTATTGATGGAACCACGGATTAAAACGACAAGAGGCAATGTCATAAGTCTAGGTTATATCTTTCTGAGGTTTTCGGGTTTCATGTGCGAAATTACATTTAAAACTTAGCACTAGCTTTACCTGTTTACGTTGTGGATGTTCAATGGTGTGGGCGAAGTTCACCGAACCGCACTGGGTCACGTGAGAACTACAGCTCAAGTTCAAACTCAAACTCTCACTGTCATGTCAGTATTATCCGGGCCGGTAAATAATGTAAACTGAATTATCAAATACAAATTTGAGGACGAAATGACATAATTATTCTCAATCGAACTTATTTTATGAACAGCGTGTCTCGCTGACATGGCATTTTCTCTTGTTTTTTCTATTCCCTGGTTTTAGCTTACTTTGTTAGTTAATTAAACTTAGGCAAAATACTCTTTAAAGTGTATTTCATAGAAAAAGTCTCTGTAATAATGAAGTTATCTTGTTTCAAGAGCTTTAAGACTTTCAAAGAGAAAAGGTTAGACCTAATTGAGCCATATTTAGGGTTGCCATACGTTTCGTACACACGGGATAGTCACTGTATTTAAATATCCCGTTGTTCTTTGAACCGTTAATCAAATCCCTCACCACTATATTCGTACTACCTAATTCATCACAACTAATTGGCATTTTAGAAAAAAAAACGGAAAAACAGTTTCTCGGCCGGAAAGGGTTATCATTCATCATCATTTCGGTCTATATCGGCCCCACTACAGGGTACATACCTCCTTTCAGTTTATCTATATTCACGGTGTTAATTATTAAAATTAAATACCTCGGATACCCCAACAGCCTTTTTGTAATTACACCTAGTTCAATGCATGTAAATACGGTCACGAGTTTTAATTTGGGACCCATTTCGTCAAAAAAATTCTTTGAACTGTCATACAAAATGACAGATATTGTGGATCCCAAATTAACGCTCGTACCGTACTCATAAATACCTTACTTAATTATTTCAAAAAATGTTCTTATGTTTTGCTAAGTCAGTATGTCTGCTTAATTTGTACATAATTTGTCATATGCGGTTCGCGGTTTTTTGTACAAAATCAAAACTGACAGGAAAACATCCAGTATTTCAATTATTTAAATATATGCAACCTCGTTAAAACATTTCTTTGGCATACTGTATTTCTAAACATTCAGACACAGTAAACGAGGGA
The DNA here is from genome assembly GCF_025370935.1 of Choristoneura fumiferana. Lineage (NCBI taxonomy): Eukaryota > Metazoa > Arthropoda > Insecta > Lepidoptera > Tortricidae > Choristoneura > Choristoneura fumiferana. The sequence continues at coordinate 15,095,525 of NC_133495.1, forward strand.
TTAAAGAAAACGCAACCTGGTTTAAAGTAATAGTGTAATCGATCCTCCTCTCAATTCTGAACAAGCTACTTTCAGGTTTTCATTTATTTAATGAACACCTTTTATACATAATCTTTTTTATTTTGTCATTATTTTTACTGATTTTTATTAAAATAAAGCGTGACTTCTTCCATTTTTTTGGGCATTAATATATCCCGTATCAGTTCGCAACAATGATGGTAACCCTAGCCATACTTCAATTGATTTCGTAAAAGAATTTGCTCGATCTCTCTGTACTGGGTAATAAGATTATAAGCTTACTAAATAATAGCTCCGTATCGATGAACGAACCTCTGAAGGGTCGGAATCCGATTAACATAGTATGTATGTTTAAAGGTCTCAACACATTACACCGTATCATACTATGACTGTAATAGGAAACGTGTCAGGCAAAAATATATTATTTGTATCGAAAAGTATGAGACTATGCCACTAGCACGTTTCGTGACCAACCGTCTCCATCTCATGTCATGTATGCGTTTGACATTCCGTTTGACACTCCGTCTGACACGTTCCTATTACAGTCATGGCATAGTGTTGTGTAGAGACCTTGAGAGCAAATAAATGATTCATGCAACGTGCTGAAGAGCTGCTTGGAGTTTCTTTGCGCGCCAGAATCCGGAATACGGGAACCCGAAAAACTAAAGTCATCGACATAGCTGGAAAAAAATGCAAGTTTAAGTGGCAATGGACGGGCATCGCTCGAAGGACAGATAATCGTTGGGGGAGTACGGTCCTCGAGTGGCGACTACAAACTGGAAGACGATCAGTTGGTCCGCTAGGACTCAGCTACCTCGCTCATCTCTGGTGGAAACAGTCACAACGTTGCACATTGTGTACATCCTCACACCGATCTATCTAATACATCTCTTTTGGAAACGCAGCTATATCCTGCGTGATATTTGAAAGAAGGAAAGAAAGAAAATAATTTATTTATAACAGCAATGACACATAATTAGTAAAAATAACAATAAGAAGTGTTGCCGCTTTAAAAAGGTCCCGGCTCAGCATAGCGCTATATTTCTACTTAGCTCTACATAACAAACCTCTGAAGTGAAACTGCGTCTTAATGAGGGCTATCGTTTTTTGTCTCACTAGATGGCGCACTGTTGCGTGAGGTTTTTAAGTATGGCTTTCAAAGTCTGTTATTACGGGCGTGAAAACAAGTTTTAGATTAAATTATGCTTCAGGCTTCTTCCTCGAGATTAGCAATAGACACATGTAGTTACGTAAGCCAGAGCCTGCCATTCCACACTATTTTATTAAGAGTTTTTTTTTTTTTTTTTTTTTTTAAGCGGGTAGAATACCATCACCTCAGGCTGGCGCCGTCTTGGTTCTTCATTCGTGTTCTAGTGCTTCGCCGTTCCACACGCGTTCGCGTTTAGAAAATAAAAACCGAACAAAATTCGATAAATTATCGCCTATTACGTGTTTAGTGTATTTTTAATAAAATGTCCAAACGTAGAAATGAAGAAGATTACGATTATTTCAAAAGAAAAATTAGGAAATTGGAAAGGAAACTACGCCATCGTCGTCGGAGTGTCTCAAGTGAATCCAGGCAGTCTTCACCGAATTATCACCAAGCAGCTTCGGACATACAAGGTATGAAATGGTTACCGACCTTACATACAAATATAGGTAGTTATTGTTCTAGCTATTCTGAACAGTTTAGAGGTAAATTAAATACCTTATTAAAGTGAAGAATTTAATTATATATTTTTGTCAGGATTTGATACCTACCTACTTATTTTAAAGGTAACATTAGGTTACCTATTAGAACTAATCGGTTATTGTTACAAAACTAAATGCTGGTATTTAGACAAAATATTTTTTGCATTTAAACGTCAACCGGTTTGTGAGCTGTGAACGAAATAATGTGTCATCTAGTTTGCGGACAGTACGTGTTTAAAATTAACAATGGGACTGTCTCTTACTAACAATTATACAAGTTAACGAATAGTTTTTTCTATTACGTAACTGTACCTAAATACTGAGGTGACGCCTACTCATCTACACCATTAAACCAATTCGAACAGTACAATGGGACTGTTTAACGGTTATTTTAAATTTAGTTTGCGGACAGTACGTGTCTTTATGACTGGGGACTGTTTCTTACTAAATAATTAAATGAGATCTTGTATCTCTTTTGTAGATGTCGATGACATATATGAATATGAACTGATGGATGATGACAAGCCTGACTCGAACAGAGGATCATCTAGGCGTTCGCTGGCGTCTGTGGTTGTGAGACAACAATCCAAGTCGATTGAACATCCAGAGGAGTCCCCGCGGCCGCCGTCGCCGTCGCCAACCTCCGCGCCGCCGGCCCGCCGCCGCAACCGCCGCCGGCCCCGCTGGTGACCGATAGCGCTGCGCCCCCAGTCGTACCTACGCCATCGACGAGTGCAGATTGTACTCCTTTACTGACCGATCCGGCTGCACCAACAGACCCCTCAGTACTCGACACTGAAGTCTTAGACAACGAATTATTGGAAATTCTTGGTATGGATCCTACATCTGTTAAAACCTATGGAAAGGATATACAAAAAGATTTATCAGTTCGTCTCGAACACTACACGACGTCCGGCTTGAGCAAAGAATTACGAAAAGAACTAAAAGAAAAATATTTAACTCCGGGCAACTGCAAAAAGATAGACCCGCCGGAGCTCAACGCCGAGATTAAAGCCGCTATTACTGAGGTTGTGGAAAAACGTGACAAAGCTATTGAAAGCAAACAACGCCACCTTACTACAGCTATCACATGTGTAGGTGCAGCTATTACAGAATTATTGTCTTCCAAGGAAAAACATCCAAATTTACTCAGATCATTGATGGATGCGGTGCGTATCATGTGTGATTGTCAACACGCAGATTCAGTAACAAGGCGGAAGTTTCTACTGAACTCTGTAAAAAAGGATATGAAGGAACAGCTTCAAAACACCAAAATAGATCGTTTCCTGTTTGGGGAAAACTTATCAGATACTTTAAAATCTGCAAAGGCAATTGTTAGGTCTGGATCGGATCTAAAGCAACCCGCATTTAAACCACAAAATAAAAGAACGGCACCAAATTCTTCAAATTCTTTGCCAAAAAACTGGAAGGGCCAATCACAAGGGCGTCGACCCCCGATTCCATCGAAGACGAAGGAACCAACGGCAACCACGACCCGCGGTCGGCCCAACACCTACTCGAAGCAGTCTCATCATCCGCAGCAGAAATCGAACTACAATCGTCGTTAAATCTGGTAAAACCATGTGGCAGACTTTCATTATTTCAGAAAAAATGGTCGATGATCACTTCTGATCCAGTAGTTCTTTCATACATTGAGGGATACCAAATTCCCTTCACTCGACCAGTAGTTCAAAATTTACCACCTAAAAACCGTACATATTCTGCTACAGAGTGAACACAGATTTCTGATGCTATTAATGAACTATTATCCAAAGAGGTTATCTCAGAATGTGAACCTATAGATAATCAATATCTATCATCTTACTTTCTAATAAACCGAACGGAAAAATGAGATTTATTTTAAATTTAAAATCATTAAACAAATTTATAGATACCTCTCACTTTAAATTGGAAGATTTGCGTACCGCACTTAAACTCATTTCAAAAAATTGTTTCTTAAGTACACTCGATCTCAAGGACGCCTACTTTTTAATCAAAATAGATGAAAAATACCGCAAGTATTTAAGGTTTCAGTTTGAAAATGTTATTTACGAGTTTAATGTTTTACCGTTCGGTTTGAATACAGCTCCATATGTGTTCACAAAGGTCATGAAACCGGTAATAAAACTTCTACGGTCTTGTGGATATTTGTCAACCATTTATTTGGATGACATTCTTGTAATTGGTAATAATTACCACGACTGTAACAGAAACGTAAGTGATACAAAACAACTTTTGGTATCTCTGGGTTTCATAATAAATGAAGAAAAGAGTAGCCTCATTCCATCACAGTCGTGCAAATTTTTAGGCTATATCCTTAACACAAAAGATTTCCAGGTCTCCTTGCCAATAGAAAAACGTAATCACATTAAATCCCAAATTGTAAAGTTTTCATCATTAAAGAGCTGTAAAATAAGGGATTTTGCCAGTTTTGTGGGTCTTTTGGTATCAGCTTGCCCGGCTGTGGAGTATGGATGGCTTTACACAAAGTCATTTGAAAGGTACAAATACCTCAATTTAGGGGATACAAATAATTACGAAAAAATAATGTCAATTCCGTACAAATTGAAAGATGATTTTGACTGGTGGAAACGTTCAATAGAAAATACTTCTTGCAAAATTAAAATCGATGAATTTGACCTGGAAATCTTCTCGGATTCCTCAACAACGGGATGGGGAATAGCGTGTGGGAATCAGAAAGCTAGTGGCCAGTGGAGTATTGAAGAAAGTAAATGTCACATAAATTACCTTGAGCTGCTAGCTGCATTTATAGGACTAAAAATATTCGCAAAAAAATTATCAAATTGCCAGATTTTGTTACGCATTGATAACACCACCGCTATCTCCTATGTCAACCGTATGGGAGGTATCCAGTTTCCTCATTTAACAAATCTCACTAAACGGCTCTGGCAATGGTGCGAGGAAAGAAACTTATACGTTTTCGCTTCTTATATCCGTTCCGCGGATAATATTATTGCAGATCAGGAATCTCGGCGTACGCATCCAGATATTGAGTGGACATTAGCTGATTATGCATACACGGCTATTGTAAATAAATTTAAATTACCGGAAATTGATTTATTTGCAAGCAGATTAAATTTTAAGTGCCCCGCTTATATCTCATGGCAAAGGGATCCGGATGCGTATGCGATTAATGCTTTCACAGTCTGTTGGACCCCTTTCTATTTTTATGCTTTCCCTCCTTTCACAATGATTTTAAAATGTTTGAGAAAAATAATTTCTGACAAAACCAGGGGTATAATGGTTGTACCGCAGTGGCCAACGCAACCATGGTACCCGGTATTTAATAGGTTATTAGTTTCAGAACCTTTAGTTTTTAAAGCAAATAAAAACTTGATTATATCTGGTGATTCCAGCCGGGCCCACATGCGCTCGCAGATTACCCTGGTGGCAGGAGTATTGTCAGGGAAGCGATGCTGAGAAGAGGTGTGCCGCCATCTTCCTTAGACATACTTCTCTCCTCTCTCTCAGAGAATTCATACAAGCAGTATGAGGGGTGTTATAAAAAGTGGTTCATTTATTGTAAGGAGAATAAATTGAATTTATACGAGCCCTCGATTCCAGATATATTAAACTTTTTAACAAAATTATTTAATCAAGGTGCCCAACACGGCACATTAAATTCTTTTAGATCAGCCTTAAGTTTAATAGTGGCCGAAAAAATTTCTGGTAATGAAGTCATAAAAAGATTTTTCAAGGGAGTGTACCGCTCCAGGCCCTCTTTACCTAAATATGATGAAACTTGGGACCCCGCGATTGTTTTAAATCATATTTCTAAGTGGTACCCGAACGAAAATTTATCCTTTGAAAAAGTCTCAAAAAAGCTAATTACGCTCCTAGCATTAGTCACTGCTCATAGAGTGCAGACACTAGCTTCAATCAAAATTGATAATATTGAAAACTTTCCCACAAAAATTAAAATTAAAATACCTGATATGATAAAAACTTCGAGGGTCGGAGCGACACAACCTTTACTCGTCCTCCCATTTTACGATGAGAGGCCACAAATTTGTCCATGTAGAACTTTGAATGCTTACCTCCAAAAAAGACAATTAATTAGTTCAAACTCGAATAGTTTATTTTTGAGTACTAGACGGCCACATAAACCAGTGGGCACCCAAACCTTGAGTAGATGGATAAAACAGACTATAAGTCTGAGTGGAATTGATGTATCGTCGTTCACTGCGCATAGCACCCGACATGCCGCCACCTCTGCTGCGCTTAGGCTTGGCGTAAACATTGACCAAATAAGAAAAACTGCTGGATGGAGTTCTTCCTCTCAAACTTTTGCCAGATTTTATAACAGGCCGATTAATTGTCACTCAAATAATGAGGTTGATTTTAGTACGACTATTATGAATAATTCTAGAAAAGAATAGCTCAATTAGTTATGTTGTTAAAATTCTATTCATCAGATTTATCAAATTTAAAGAGAATACAACAATTATTTTTGTTTCTTATATGGAAAATTAATTATTGTTTCATTTACCTGTCATATTTTCCGACACTCTAAATGTCTACATGTGTCTATTGCTAATCTCGAGGAAGAAGCCTGAAGCATAATTAGAGATTAAACGAACTTACCTGTAAGTGAAGTTCTATCCTAATTATGTGAAGGCTTCTTCCGAAGAGATTAGCAACCCTCCCTCCCTGTAAGTTTTATACCCAGGATAATCGTAAAATATAAATGTAAAACTAACTTGCTCTAAACTAAATGAGGAACCAAGACGGCGCCAGCCTGAGGTGATGGTATTCTACCCCCTTAAAAAAAAAAAAAAAAAAAAAACTCTTAATAAAATAGTGTGGAATGGCAGGCTCTGGCTTACGTAACTACATGTGTCTATTGCTAATCTCTTCGGAAGAAGCCTTCACATAATTAGGATAGAACTTCACTTACAGGTAAGTTCGTTTAATCTCTAAATCATATTTAATACACTTAAAACCGTACCATAAAAATATCGAGCATGCCACAGTGTTGCATAGTCCCCGTTTTGTTCGGAAAAAAGGGAGGACCGGAAGATAAAACTGTCTCAATACACAAACATTCATTGCCCCGGAACGCATATTTTCCATAATTAATTTCAGATATAGCAAAATATTCACAAATTTATTCTAATTATAAATAAACCCGCGTAGCTCACCCAAAAACTATGAGATTTGACATTTCGGAGACCTCACGCTACACTAGCGCCTCTAGTGGCGAATTTATACGCGATAGCCCTCATTAAATATCACTTAAATCACAGATATAGATTACACTAGATAACGCAAACACCTCAATCTGTATGAAAACCAACCGTGTCACTTTTTTGTATCCTACTGTGACGTCTCAAGAGCGAATAAGCAATGTGCCTTGGGGCTCGAGTCAGTCACTAGTCATGATTAGTCAGTTAGCGGTCAGTCTTTGTATGGGGCCAACCCCGACGTTTGGTCGGGGTTTGGACACGCGAAGTAGATGCATTTGCGTAATCTAGTTTAATCTATATCTGTGACTTAAATACTTACCTTAACGATGCCATGCCTTAATTAGAGCTTATCTTAAATTGCCTGCTTTGTAATTAAGAAACTTAAAATAATTAAGTATGCCAGCTTAATTCAGAAATAATTTACTTTAATGAACGGTGAATTAGGTTCGCTGATTTATTATTAACGCTTTTAAATAATGAAAGGAAGGGAACACAAGTGTCCTGCTTTAGCCTAGTTATTGAAAGTAGAAAGACTTTTCAAAGTGAATGTTCATCATCAGGTCATCGACATAGCTCAGAGAATCAGCAAAATGAAGTGGCAGTGAGCTGGTCATATCTGTCGAAGAACCGACAATCGCTGGAGTAAACGAGTTCTTGAGTGGAGACCGCGTCTTGGCAATCGTAGTGTAGGACGCCCACCGGCCAGGTGGAGTGACGATCTGCGAAAGGCTGCTGGTAGAAGCTGGATGCGTCTAGCCGAGGACAGGGCGCAGCGCTCTTTGGGGGAGGCCTATGTCCAGCAGTGGACTGCTATAGGCTGGGCAGATGATCATATTCATCATCAGCCCAGCCTATCTACGTCCCACGGCTGGGGACTTCACACACATATGCTTCGCAGGTATGAACAAGCTTGTTCAATCATGTTGTCCTTCACCTTGCTTGTTGTCATTTTGAATGTTATTTCGCACATGAATTTCGAAACACTCAGAGATGCGCGCCCTGGTTTGAACCCATCGTCTTTCGCTAGAGAGGCATGAATCAAACTGACAGACTTCGGAAGTCAGACAGACACTAGACCACCATGGCTTTTTTTAACAAATGAACGTTGATCAATTGGAATTTAAATACTATTCTTCGTCTATTTTCATTAAATGTTACTTTTATGTTCCTCTGTCTATTACAGTACCAATCTGAAATGACTCCACATTTAACGTGTTTGCTTAAGAGCAGGGCTCTACTGCTTAACATTAGATAATCTCACACTATTCTCACTTGGCCTTTTTTTACCCGACTGCCCGAAGAAGGACCTGTCCCGTTGTCTGTCTGTAATCAAATCTTGCAAGTTAAATTCGACCGATTTCCAGTGATTGGATTAAAAATTTGGTATACTTATGTAAATTGCGTGACAATACAATAATCTGGTAGTGACATCCTGGTAGTCCGGCCAGGAACGTCTCCACAGGATGGAACTCTTCAACGGTTAATGGCATCGACTTGAAATTTGGTATGCAAATGTAGCTTGAGTGACAATACAAGTACAGTCAACAACAAGTACAGTCAGCAAAAAAAGCTTGTATTAAAAATGTTTTTTTTACCAAAAACTTAATTTTAACGTACTAATAACATGCCTGTCACTTTTGAACCTGTGGAATGGCAGCGCCATATTTAAAATTTACTGTCAAGCGGCGCGGCCATTTTGAAAAAATCTTTCTTGACTGCAGTGAAGTGACACCTACGAATTAATTTCGCGAATTCGCGAATTTTATTAAAAATATCACCAAAAAAAACTACTTTAATTTTATAGATAAGCCTTACAGTGATAGTTTAGCATAAAATGGCATATCTAATTAAATAACAATGAATGACCTTCAATTTCTGTGAACTTTATTATTCATTATCAAATATCTGATAACCAAATTTTTCTCAGTCATGTATTAAATAACTATAATTACAAAATAAAACAATTTCCTGTAGGAAACACTGATTTATTTCGTAAAATATTAATTTATTTACGAAACAATACCTATACTTAATATAATATCATTGGTAACAAAATACTCAAATGTCAGCAGCGCTACAATCTTATTCTGTGCTTAAACTAAGGATTAAGTTAACTTGGCAGTTAGTTTGAACTCTAACCGAATGGAAACCGAATGGACTGGAAAGGCACCCACAATAAACTTCGATGCCTTAGATACAAGTTGTGGCTTGCTAACGTCATAACTAACACCCTTCTTGCCGTGGGTAGAGCTCATTATACCTTATCAGAAACTTAATACAACTATCTTTATCTTTACACTACACTTTACCCAAGGCTTTCCTGGTGTGCGGATATCCCACTTAGGTACTTAAATGCGAAAGTTTGTAAGTCTGTTTATTTTTTAGGTTCCGTACCTCAAGAGGAAAAAACGAAACCCTTATAGGATCACTTTTTATCCGTCAGTCTGTCTGTCTGTCTGTAGAGAAGACCATTTTTCTCGGGAACGCATGAAGGTATCAAGCTGAAATTTATATCAAATACTGAGGTCTACTGCCCCTTGGAGCTGTGAAAAAATCTAATTTCTAAGCCAACGCAATCAAAAGATGCAGCCGTTTATGCTGCAAATTTCCGCAAATTTTCGAAACTCGCAAGGGAATCAAAACCTACAGGGTACTTCCCGTGAACTCAGAATCTTGAAATTAGGTATGAAGGTAGCTACGAGAAGGTATTATAACACAACTAACTAAAAAAGTCTGAAAATCTTCATTGTTTATGTTTGTCTGTAAATATCTCATTTTATAATATTTTTTTTCTTAATCTAATTTTAAATCTAATTATATTTATAAGTATTTACGTTTTACCAATGAAACTAACGTTTCACCTAAGTTCTGGGTAGGTATTATAATATTTCAGTAACGTCAACTTTCGTCTTTACCTAACGTTTAAGTGCATTGCCTCTGTGACCGCATTGCGCTGACTCACAAAACAAAAGACAGATGCGGAAATCCCGGCCGCCCTTACGAGATATTTACGACCCCATTACCCAAATTATCCCTAAAGGGGGCGGACGCAAACTGGCAAGTATTCGTTTGCGTTACGTGCCGCGATAAAAATGGCGAGTATGGTAAACCGGGGACGCTTTAGATGCTTTCTTGAAGGTAGGGTTTAGGTGTGACGTAGCAAATACAAATTGAAAATACAAACTGAAATAAAGATGCACAGAAAAACCAGAAAAATAAGACCAGCACTGGGAATCGAACCCAGGTCCTCGGCATTCCGTGCCGCGTGCTATACCGCTACACTGCTGGTCAACGGTACAGACACGAATTTCCCCTATGCACATGCACCACATATCTCAGCTTGTTTGTTTCTTATTTAGCCACTTAAGCAGTGACGCCAGCGACATCTATACCTATCGACACATACAACTGGATGGCAAACGAGCAAGTGGGTCTCCTGATGGTAGAGATCACAAGTGGTATCAAGTGATACCACTATATATATATATATATATATTACTTGTATACACAGGTATTACCCCACTGCTGGGCAAACGCCTCTGCTCTTGGCCTCCACAACTCCCGTTCTGATGTCACATGTGTTGCTAAACATGTCCAAATCGTCCCGCTAACTTATCATTATTATGACATTCACCCCATTCGTCGCAATAAAGATGAAATAAAACTAAACAATTTATAACAAACTCATATTTAATTTATAATATTTCCCATCACCAACATTTCCTTTTTTGGAAATTAAAAATCAGGTAAATTTTCTAGTAACTCTAGAATTGCTAAATGAATTTAGATTTGTGGCAAATACTAGGACAGTGACCAGCACTCGAACGTTTACTTTAGGGCCTGCGCTAACTCGCGCGGGTGCACGGCTTGGCTTGCCGCGGCGTGCTCGTTTCATGTCATCTAATAGAGCAGCGCTGCGTGAGGCGGCTCTCTGCTCTATTGAAACCTATTAAAACACCACGCCACGCCAAGCCAAACCGAGCACCCGGGGGCTAGCTTAGGCCCCTGACCTTTTTATACTTAAAAAAACGCGTATAACGGCATATTCATCATTCCGCAGTTGTTGTTTTTGGTGGAAATGAGGAGGTACCCGTTGTCTCCCCACCAGCTGCCCCAAGAGTTCTTGATTAGCCAGTAGTTTTGCCCGTCCAGTACCCCGTAGCCCACTGCGAGGACTGAGTGATTAATGCTCTCCGTGTCGCTGGAACTTTGTAAGGTTTTAGGTCAATGTCTGCTGATATTTTATCAGTCGGAGCGCAGGAACATCTGCTGGTGCTTGGCAGGCACTTGGTCTCTAAGGGCCTACGCATGCTGATGCAGGCGCACTCCAAGTGCCTACCAAATACCAGCAGATGTTCCTGCGCTCCGACTTCTGGCCGGAGGGTGTGGTGTTGTGTTCCGTCGTTTTAGGGTAGCGACGAAGACTATATTCAAAAATCTCCAAGTAATTGTAATGTTTACGTATGTCGTTTTTGTGTTTTTTGTAAATGTATAATTGAATTTTTCAGCACATTGATTTTATAACTGTAATGCTGTACTTTTTTATTAATAAACAAGTAAGGTATTCCGAAATACAAGTAAAGGTTAGGCTATTGTTTATATGATCGACTACAAACATAGAAAAAAAGTTTTTGTTAAAAATTTCATTTTGAATACAAGCTTTTTTGCTGACTGTACTTTTTGTGGACTGTACTTGTATTGTCACCCAAACTACATTTGCATACCAAATTTCAAGTCGATGCCATTAACCGTTGAAGAGTTCCGTCCTGCGAAGACGATCCTGGCCAGACTACCAGGATGTCACTACCAGATGTAGCTATTGTATTGTCTTGCAATTTACATAAATAAGTATACTAAATATCAACTCAATCCAACTACTGAAAGATGGTCGAATTTAACTTGCAAGATTTGATTACAGACAGACAGACAACGGGACAGGTAAAACTAAATAAAAGCTTGTAAAATGAACTGCTCTCGGTGAAATAGATTAAGTTACATTACAACTACGATCTTGATAGAAACATCTTTCTTTCATAAAAATATCTACCTATCTACCCGTCTGCCTATTTGGATGCGGAAACTCACGACCGCACAGAATGGTCTAAAATGGAAGAGACCTTTACTCGGCATTGGGTAGATCAAGGTTGAAGAAGAAGAGAAGAAGAGATCTACCTACCCCGACCGGGGATCGAACCCGAGAGCTCAAGCTTCATAGCCACTCACTACTTAACCATTGAGCTATCAAGTCATCTACAAAGATAGAAGATAGAACAAAATTTATTAAATAATGAGTTTTGTCAATCTGAAGCGATAAGACTGCTCTAAATGCCTCTGTTTTCTGTACTGTTTACTATATTATGGTATTCAATAATGAATCATTCTATTGTATAATCTAAATAGTACATTACTGCAGAGTCCAGTAAGTAAGCCATCCTGGACGAGTAGAAGTTTGATGGCCGGACCGCCAGTAGGTGCATCAATGATACGAGGCCAGGACGGCGATTACTGGTTGAAGCTTGTATAATGCTTTTCTCAAAAATGATGATGATGGTCATAATGAAATGACGGCGATGTGATGTGATGATGATGATGTGATGATGATGAATCATTGATGATGGTTGACGGTGATGATGATGATTAGATTAATGATGGTTGACGGTGATGATGATGATGATGATGACGATTGATGATGGTTGACGGTGGCAACATTTCATACCATTTTTGAGAAAAAATTCTTAAAACTTACCATTCGGCATCATAGTAGACGCCGCTAGAGTAAAACATTAGTGTGTCCGCCTTTGCGAAAAACGACACCGATATTGGACCGTGCTTGAAAATAGCAATCTAAAACAATCCAAATGATTATTTAGTAATTGAACTAGCATGTAACTAGGTAGAGGTACTTAATTATAATTTATTGGCAGTAATTACGAACCTTCAATGCAGTTTCGTCGTAAGGCTTAACTCTGACCCAGTCCTCAATAAATGCAGTGCTCGTGACGTTCTCGATGTGGCACTTACCATTCTGAAAGCAGTTTACCCTTAAAGTCTACTATTCGACTTGATCACTGAAACCCAGGACGCATATGCTCGCACAAAAGCGTGCCAGTTAGGACGGCGCCACCAGTCGCGCAGCCAGTTTCTATGCGCGATAGAATCCGGAATACGGAAATTCATCGAAGAGCTAAAGTCACCGACATAGCAGGAAAAATATGCAAGTTGAAGTGGCAATGGGTACCACATCGCTCGAAGAACAGATAACCGTTGGGGAAGAAAAGTCCTCGAGTGGCGACCACGAACCGGAAGACGAAGCGTTGGCAGGCCTCCCACCAGGTGGACTGACGACATGGGAAACTGGTGGATGCAAGTGGCGAGTTGTCGTCCATTGTGGTGTTCTAAGGCGGAGGCCTTCGTTCAGCAGTGGACGTCTTCCGGCTGATGATGATGATGATGATGAACCAGTCAGGCAACCGTGGTGTCTTTCTACCAAGCCGAACTGCAAGGCCCGCCCGGATTGCTACCACCATCTTGCTCGCTAATTCTGCTGTGAAGCAGCAATATTTGCACTGTTGTGTTTCGGCGTGGAGAGTAAGACAGCCGGTGAAATTACTGGCACTTGAGGTATCCCAGCTTAGGCCTCTAGGTTGGCAACGCATCTACAATACCCCTGGTGTTGCAGATGTTTATTGGCGGTGGTGATCTCTTACCATCAGGAGATCCACTTGCTCGTTTGCCATCCAGTCGAATAAAAAAAAAAGAAACAACAGATCAAAAAGAGATACCGCTAAGCTAAATCAGTAACGTATGACATTGTAACTATAGTAAAAGAATAAAATTGTATGACTGACCTCTGCCAAATAACCCCCGTAAGCCTCGTAAGTAGGCAGGCCGTAATCCTTGATCCATTCAAAAGCTGCATCAGGGCTTCCGCCCATGCAACCGCCATTTTTGTAGCTACAAAAAAAAGCTTCGAATACATTTTTTTGACAGCGCGGTGGTGCTAGAAACGGTTCAGCATCGCTAAGACAGTGTCTGTCTAATTGACAAGCGATCGCTAGATGGCCTTAGTATCGTGAGGTTTTCTGACGTTACGGTCTTACTTAACAAGCTGACAGCTATTGAAGTGGTGGGAGTGGAAATATATTACAACTAACATGTTTACGGTGCATTCACCGCACCCATTGATCCAAAACCTAAGGTTGATCCAAGGACACATTGGTCCTTACCTCCAGGAGCAGTCCACAAGCGCCTGTTCGCTAAGGCGTAACACGTGCTGAGAGCCTTCATTGTGCAAGAAGAGCGCACCCTCCACTGCCCCGACCGCCGAAAAGGCCCAACATGACCCGCAACTTAGTTGATCTGTTTAAAAAAAACGTTATAAATTTCATTTATAATACAAGCTTTTTTGTTGACTAGACTTTTTGTTAACTATTCTTGCATTGCCACCCAAACTTGGCTTGCTTGCTTGGCAGGCACTTGGTCTCTAAGGGCCTACGCTAGCTGATGCAGGCGCACTCCAAGTGCCTACCAAATACCAGCAGATGTTCCTGCGCTCCGACTTCTGGCCGGAGGGTGTGGTGTTGTGTTCCGTCGTTTTAGGGTAGCGACAAAGACGATATTCAAAAATCTCCAAGTAATTGTAATGTTTACGTATGTCGTTTTTGTGTTTTTTGTACATGTTTAATTGAATTTTACAGCACATTGATTTTATAACTGTAATGCTGTACTTTCTTTATTAATAAACAAATAAGGTATTCCGAATTACAAGTAAAGGTTAGGCTATTGTTTATATGATCGACTACAAACATAGAAAAAAAGTTTTTTTTTTTAATTCATTTTGAATACAAGCTTTTTTGCTGACTGTGCTTTTTGTGGACTATACTTGTATTGTCGCCCAAACTACATTTTCGTACCAAATTTCAAGTCGATACCATTTACCGTTGAGGAGTTCCGTCCATCGGGGACGATCCTGGCCGTACTAACAGAATTTCACGACCAATGTATTTTATAAAAGCTTGTAATTGTTTTTTTTTAGCCTGCTAACCGCAATTTTGGTCTCATCCTCACATCTCTAGCCAACGTACAAATTAAAAGAACACGAACAGCTGATTTACTCCTCTTATTGGATGTGATAAAACTGATAAATTGAAGTAAATGAAAATCTTGTATGAACGTTACCGACTCGCACTCTTATTTACTCATCAGAAAGTAATACAGTGGACAGTATTAACAGCACATTCAACTTATAAGAAGCCAGATTTTAGCTCAAGTTTTACCTATCTTAATTTAAAAAAAATTGGTTCATTTCAGCAGAGGTTTTCAAAAGCAGATTACAGTTAAGCTTTCATATTTTTTTGTTTTAAAATTTACCTTTAACTGGCGTAACAGCGCCTCGGAGTCTCCAGTCGAACTCCTTTGGGAGTTTACGACCTAATTTCTGTATCTCAGCCGAACTGTAGGGAAAGGGCAGACCTGGCAGATAGACAATCTTGTTTAATTATAGTTTATACAGCCCCAGAATTTAATTATATGTGTAGAGAATGCAGTGTTAACAAAAATCAAATCCCCCCTCACTTGCTCCAGCTTGTTTGCCCCCTATCATATAAAAAACAAAATCTTAACTTCGATGTTAACCACTCTAATCGATTATTAATCTCTCGATGCAACATTCTCCTACGCTGTCGTGTTGGGTACTGAGGCAGACTGATATAGCATGATAAATACGAACGTTTCCGATAAAATACGATGGGATTAGTCTCTACTCTACATCTGTACGTGTCTTACTCTATCTTACTCCCAACCTGGGCTATTTATATTTAACTATGATTAAAGAAAACCTTACCCGTTCTGATGTTATCAGAAGTTGAGCGGATGTTTCCCAATAGTCCATTGAGTTCGTCATTGGTGCGATCTGCTAAGTGATTCACCGCCATCTTGTACGTGCTGTTCCCGCGGTTATGCTCGTTGATAAACCTGCATCATAGCTTACTATATAACTACTCTGTGAGCTATTGATCTCAGGGCTTTTTTACTTTTTTGAACACTGCAACTTTGATGCAACTCTGTTTCGATTAATAAAATTCCACATAATAGGCTATGGGGCTGTTTCACCATTCATTGACTAGCGTTAACCGACGGTTAAATGTGATGCCATCTCCGTCTATTCGAACAAAACAAATAGAGACGGCATCACACCTAACCGCCAGTTAACGCTAATCAATGGATGGTGAAACAGCCCCTAAGTATCCTCAAAAAATCTAGTTAGTCCGTCTGTTAAATTATCAGATATCAGACACGTGGACCGAATGCGGATTGGAAACTTCACACGCACCATTGAATTGGTTCGCAGGTTTGTGGAGGTTTCCTCACCATGTTGTCCTTCACCGCAAAGCTCGTGGTAAATTTCAAATGTAATTTCGCAAATAAATTTGGAAAAACTAAGAGGTAACGAGCTGGGGTTTGAACCCACGATCCTCTGCTGCAGAGGCGATAGGTGAAACCACTAGGCCACCACGGCTTGTCGAGTTAAAATAACTTAAGCTAAAAAGTCCACTAGGTAGACTGACGACAACGTCCGAGTTGCGTGAACCTGTGGTTGTGAATAGGGGGAGGCCTTTGCTTAGCAGTGTCCACTGGCTAATAATAATAACGATACTGAATAGTAAACAGTCTTACTCCAGGTTATGCCTGAAGATGGCCAGCCTCTCCTCGTGTTCCAGATCGCTGGCATACCGCCGGCCGTGGATCAGCTTGAACCTCTCAAAATGGTGCTCGGCGGATACAGCGCGTACCGAATATAAACTGGCTTCCATCGGATTCATTGATTCTTTTACCTTTTCGCTAACAACGCACGTCATATCTGAGGAAAAGAGAAAACACTGTTACTGTGTTGTTGTGTGAGTGCTTTCCTTTTTGTACAATAAAGAGCATAAATAAACATATCTACTGGTGCTTTCACCGTCTTTATAATTTAGAGGAAGGGATTACGTCGGGAAAATTTTCCACAACGAATTTTATGTTTATAAAGTTAGCGTTTAAAATTTTAGCATTTTATCCCGATACCAATGCAGTATTTTTAAAATTATTGTATTGAGTCAGACGTTAATTTGCGAAGGTCCATATCAAGGTCATGCTCAAGGTCAATGTTTGCTTTATTTAAGAAAGAAAGAAAATATTTAATTGCCAACAGTACAAACAATGCAAGACAACAATATAAACAATACAATCAGCAAAGTAATTGTTTTTAGTTCACCAATATTTTCTATCCAATAATTTCTGATTATCTATCTGACAGACTAGATACCTATGTATGATAAATAAGATTTTTTTTACCCATGAAACTACTCAATTAATCAACTATTCATCGATGTATGTACTTACCATTGCTTTTATCAAAAACAGACGGATTAAACTCTTTGTAGTATTCATTGTACTCCAAATAAAAGTGGCTCCCGTGTGTGCCCAGCAATGTATTGTAAACATTCACCTCGTATCTTGAATTAAACAAAATGGAAAAGGTTACTAGTGGTAATAATATTACAACTGTTAACCGACTTCAAAAAAAGGGCGAAGTTAATTCGGTTGATTATTTTTATGTTGACCTATTATCTCAAGAATGCGTCATTTATTCAGTTTCTATCTAGAAAGTGCCATCTTTTGGGCTCATCTTGTAGCGAGATTTAATAGCAAGCTACGAAGTGGGAATTGGACTTTGCCATCTTGTAGCTAGCTTCCAAAGATAACGATTGGCTCATCTTGTAGTCAGGTTTTTTAGCTAGCTACCAAATGGGAATACCAATGGGCTACCAATCGGAAGGCCTAGGTATCGCTGGCTGGATGAAGTCCGAAAAGACCTGTGCGACATGCAGGTGGCAGACTGGCGCCTTGTTGTACAGGATAGGAACAATTGGCGGAGTCTTGTGTCGGAGGCCAAGATCCACTTTGGGTCGCTGAGCCGGCGAAGTAAGTAAGTAAGTACCAAATGGGAACAATCTTCCCATCTCGTAAACAAATTTGGTAGCTACCTAGTAGCGGGAATAGTTTTCCCATTTATTCCGTTTCGTAGCTACTCGTAGCTTCTAGTCGGGAATATTTTTCCCATTTCGAAGTCAGTTGCCAAGTTGCCAAGTTGGCTTCGAGATGAGACGAAAGGGAATAAAAACGAATGAATATTATACTTAAGTGGTATAGACTCATCGTCTACAGCCTTGACCCATACGGTGAACTCTGTTCTTGAGTTCACTTCTGTAACCACTTTTTGCCACTTTGTAACTTCATTCTCTAGTAAGCTTTCAGTACCTGAAAAAATAATAAAAATTAAAGTTCTTAAAATCCTGAAAGCAGCGTGGTCTCTTATTTTATTATATAAAGTTTTAAGGCAAACGTTACCTATTATGACAAAATCTATTTATAGGGCATGAAATTATGACTTAATTCAGTCGTTAAAGGCAAATTAATCTAAGAATAGTTTACGTGTAAGCCGTGGTGGCCTAGTGGTTTGACCTATGGCCTCTCAAGCAGAGAATCGTGGGTTCAAATACATTTGAAATTTACCACGAGCTTTACGGTGAAGGAAAACATCGTAAGGAAACCTGCACAAACCTGCGAAGCAATTTAATGGTGCGTGGGAACTATGGCCCAAGCCCTTTCATTCTGAGAGGAGGCCTGTGCCCAGCAGTAGGACATATATATGACTAGAATGTCTATGACTTAGAAGAGCTTACCAATCAACCTATAGTCAGCCATGTCTGGCAGGACACTTTCAATCGGTGGATGTCTGCCAACAGATTCAAGGCCCATTTCTATGCAGTCCCATCTAAGTTCTGCTTCTTCTGTCCCAGTAGAGAATACCTGTGATAACATTGCTTACATTTTAGGAAATTCTCGTTTGTTTTTTGTATTCTTCTGTACACACACACACACACACACACACACAGCCGGTGAAATTACTGGCACTTGAGGTATCCCATCTGCCTCTAGGTTGGCAACACATCTGCAATCCCCCTGGTGTTGTGGCGGTGGTGATCTCTTATCATCAGGAGACCCACTTGCTCGTTTGCCATCCAGTTAATTTAAAAAAAAATAGGTATTGTTCTTATTGCTTGTATAATTATGTAGGTACATGTGTTTGTAATTTTGTAGTACGTAGTTTATTTTTATGATAGGTTTCTTTATACGAATTTATGTATTATTAAAAAGCATTGTAGTTTCACCTATTTCTGCCTTTTAAAGTCATCCTTTGTCGGTCTCTAACTACAAGTATTAATTTTTTATATTTATTATTTAAACTTTTTTACTTAATTGTACTTTTTGTTGACAATACTTACAACTTAAGAAGAACTGAAGTGACATATTATAATATGTAGGTACATATACCAAATTTCTAGTCAATCCGACCACTAAAAGCGGGTCAAAATGAACTTGCAAAATTTGACCTCAAACAGGGCAAGTTAAATAATCATAATCATGTGTGTGTGAAAGCAATAGCTTTCACGTAAAGTTTACAGATATTATAAATAATAACAGTTAGTGAACGTGCAAGGGCATTGCAATCCTTAATACTACCTTAACTTATAATTAACATTATATATTTATTTCTGATACAAACATTTAATTATATTTAAGAAACCCATTAACGTATAATAATATGTCAAAATCATTTTCCTGATAAAAGAAAATCCTTTATTGTGTAATAAGGCTTATCTAGGAGGTATTTTATTTAAGTGTGATGATAGTAGTCAAAAACTTTGAATAAGTATGCTATGTTCTTACTTTACGGAAAGAACCCTTCGGCAAGGAGTCAGATGGAGGAAGCACGTGAACACTGGCACCGCTCCCGGTGTAGACCACATGCGATTTGTTGTTCTCAATGTCAAACCTGGCAACACAGTATAGATAATCCCTTCAAATAGCGAACCTACTGTGTTAAAAATAAAGTTGTGCTAAATACTTGTGATGTATACATATCATTTAATAATATTGTAAATCTGTTTAAAAAAATATACCTCGTTGAGTTTCTTGCCGGATTCTTCTCAACAGAGGTTTTTCCGAACCGGTGGTAGATTTTTTTTGACATTCATAAGTGCTTGTTATAGCCTAAATTGAATAAAGATATTTTGACTTTGACTTTGAGATGTACCGTAAACTGCTTCAACTTTGCCCTCTGGCCCCAACATTGCCTTATTCGATTTAGAGTCGATAACTTAGCACTCTTATAGGTTTTAAACTGTCATCTACACGGGAATTATTATTACGGGGGGATAAAAGTTTAAAAACCTAGAAGGGTGCTAGTTATCGACTCTAAATCGAATCAGGCAATGTTGGGGCCAGAGGGCAAAGTTGAAGCAGTTTACGGTAGTGATTTCCTTTCACATCGTATTTTCTTGCAACCGTTTGAATTTGTCATGTTATTTCAGTCAGCCTCAATAGCTATCAAGACAGCATAAGGGAAGCTCGCATCGAGAAAGTAATAGTCGAAGTAAGTAAGTAATATGTTAAGATTTTTTATTCTAATCCCTACTATATATAATATTATAAATGCGAATGTAACTCTCTGTCTGTCTGTCTGTCTGTTACACTTTCACGTCGAAACCACTGAACCGATTTTGATGAAATTTGGTATATAGATATTTGAATCCCAAGGATCAACATAGGATACCTTTTATTCCGGTAGAGGGCGCCAACGCGCGATAACTAGATCCGCGCAGACGAAGTCGCGGGCTTAAGCTAGTTTAAAATATTTTATTGAATTTTAATGTATTGTAATTTTATGTATCGTAATAGGGGTCCTTAAAACACGAGTGTGGTTACATGAGTCAGGTCACATGAGTGTTTTAAGGCCTAATTACGTACAGTTGCATGCAATATTTTATCTATATCCATATATTAAATGCTCTATCATGTGTTCAAGAACCATTGAGAATGACCTGCATTAACGAGAACTAGGTAGGTATGTCTGCTTCACGAGCTACGCCCGCGACGACCTGCTGCTGCCCGTGCGCGCGGCGCGGCGCACCCCGGTGCTGTAATGATGTGTGAAATCCCATTACGATACTGCCGTGCTCATAATAGAATCCAATGTCGTAATCCTGGTCATTATCTATGGTTTTTGAACGCATAATGGAGGATTTACTATATTATTATGGGTGTAGATAATAGTACAGAGAAAAATAATAATAATAATATTTTTTCTCAAACATGACGTGAAATATTGACGTTGTGTTACAAATAAAAGGCTGAGAAGCTGTGGCTCAGCTGCGTGCGCGCGGTCACTCTAGCGGCCTGCAAAGAGATTTCATACAACCTTGCAGGCCGCTGGCCGGCAATGCGACCGTCTTTTGTTTCAACGCGCGCTCTGCGACACGCACGCGGCCCACGCCCAGCACCACCGCCCGCAGCTGCCCGCCGCCAGCAGCCACACAACAGGGCGACCAGACTAGCGTCCCGCCGGCTTCATTTCTTGTTTTTTTTTATTTTATTTCATGTAATGTTTGAGAAAAGCATTATACAAGCCTCGGCCGGAACGTGGGGTTGCCGGCCTCGCATCCCTATCCGTCTATATCTGCTTGGCCGGCAACCCCCTACTTCCCGGCCTCTACAGTAATGTACTATACGTATATTGAATCAGGCGTTACTTTGTGGAGGTTCATATCAATGAACTAAAACAATTACTTTGCTGACTTTTTCATACCTACGTCTATGCGAGAAATGTGTGTCCATTTCCTCCACCACCACACGATAAGAACACACACAAATCACACAAACCAAACTATCACCACAACCACACTACACTGACACGTTTCGAACTCAACCAGAGCTCATCTTCACAGCAACACAACCGATCACCATGCTACCAGATGTCAGACTCAGATCTGTTTGACGTCCTAACCCTTTTTTTCTATTTGTCGCCATTTTTGCACGTTTGTTATGTTATTATTGTTGTTAAGAAGTTAAAAGTTAAAAGGTAGAAAATGGAACTGAGCTAACGACTTTAAAAGTAGGAAATACTCACCAGGCCTTAAATGGCTCCTGCACATCACTAAGTGGTAAATAGAAAACGCCTGACACCGAATACAGAGGACTCCATTCCGGAGGAGATTCTGAAAAACATTTCCTTATCTCGTAAGCTATAGGATGTAAGACTAAACACGGTTGCGGGCGTTTTTTTTTAAAGTGTGCACTTTCCTTTTTTTTAAATTGAGGAAAAAATATCGTTTTCACTTCTCATGCTCGTAAAGTTCGTGTTTATGCTGTATCTAGGCGACATAAAATGAGTTTTTATGCCCTAGTGCATAAAATAAAATCTTCGTCTAAGACCAACTTAAGACCAAGGTAATCAGGTGTCAACAGCCACAAACCAAAAAGTTTCTACATATTTTTTAAATATTTTTTAATTTAATTTATATAAAATAGAATTATTATAATAATGCTTAAAAAATAAAAGGTACATAGAAAATGAATGGTTGTTTCCATTGTTGCTATTAAATTTCCTCGCAATCTGAGTGAAAAGCAGAGTGTAAAACTCGAGCAATAAACCCATTTTCCCCTCGACGTGTCTATTCACCCACTCCGTACCGGCTCGGGTGGCTATATGAACGTCTTGGGTAAAATGGCACGTTTTACGCTCTTGTTGTACAATCTACTATTTTCGTACTCAGAATCAAGAGCACAATCGATTCCGATAGTTTAAAAAAATGCCCCCAAAAAAAATGACAGTTTTGCGACCTTTTTTCATACACTCAGTATGGGCGTGACAAAACTGACTCGTAAAATTTTGGGGGCACATCGGGCAAACGATCGGAATTGATTGTGCTCTTGATTCTCGAGTAGGAAAAACCATTTTTTTCCAAAATTTCAAAAATAAAGAAAGGCTACACTTTTTTGGAAAACGCATGTGGTAGGACCTTGTGCAAGGTCCGCCCGGATTGCTACCACCATCTTGCTCGCTAATCCTGCCGTGAAGCAGCAGTGCTCGCACTGTTGTTTTGTTATATTAGCCTTTGCAAGTTTTAAAGCTAGGTTCTTATTTTATTTCCGTAAATTTGGCTTGCTGGTAGAAACCTACCAGCGAACAAAGAGCTCTTCCATGAATGTTTTAGTAGGTACTATTTTTCATCACACTTGCTCGTAAACAGCGTCGAAACATGCAGGCTACCTTGGTTGCAACCCCCCAAATAAAACCCTCGACCTTAATGTGCTTGTCATGAAACCCGTGGTCGGTAAATGAGTCATTCCGCGTACACATTGTCTTGTCATGAAGCCCAAGGTCGGTCAATGAGTCCGTGCCCGTACTGATGGCGCTGCGCATGGCGTAGCAGCAGGACCACATGCACACGCGGCTCAGGCACATGCTGAGGGAGGCGGAGGGCGGCACTGCCAAGAGCGCAGCCTAAGGTAGTATCGCCAATATTTGGAAGAATTATATTTTTTCTTTTAGAAATATAAAATGTTACTCGCAAATGTGATGAAAAACATTGTATGTCGCACGGGCGGTACTAGAATTACGAACATCGACTCATTAAAGCCCTCAGTCTTCGACTTCGGGCTTCTAATAGACTCTCGTTCGTAATTTCTTATTTACCGCCCTTAAGACACAATGTACTATTATATTGTCATTAATAAATTTCAGGACCTGGCCGTGACCTTGGTATCTTAGCACTTGGCATTCATTCAGATCTCACTTCTTTTGTCGTTAAAGACAACAATCAATATATCATAATATTGAACTTGGCTCTCATTATTTTCATGTTTCATGTTTTGATGGGATTAGTAACTTACCAGAAACGGAGTGAGCGCTGGATACCAGTGCGGCGAGACCGAGAACGACGAAACGGAACATGGTTGAAGGAGGTTGAACCCGTGTTAAGTGTGCATATATATGTGTTAGTCCTATACCTAAAGGT
This sequence comes from Choristoneura fumiferana, assembly GCF_025370935.1. Lineage (NCBI taxonomy): Eukaryota > Metazoa > Arthropoda > Insecta > Lepidoptera > Tortricidae > Choristoneura > Choristoneura fumiferana. The sequence goes on from NC_133495.1 coordinate 15,119,343, forward strand.
GTAATAGACACGTGTAGACCAAGGCAAGGGTGAGTGGCACGAAGATTCCGTTTAAAAAATAAACAATGATAAATTGTTTTTACTTAGGTACTCCATTTTGACGATAAAGCAGAGCAAGCAGAAAAAACTGAAAAAGCCTCAGTTTTTTGAAATTCATGTGCGAAATTACATTTGAAATACTACGAGCTTTACGGTGAAGGCGAACACCGTAAGGAAATCTGCACATACTGTGTGTGAAGTTCCCAATCCGCACTGGCACCGCGTGGGAACTAAGGCCTGTACCCAGTGGTGAGACGAATATATCGGCTGGAATGATGATGATTTTGACGATACTTAAATGTTTTGAAACCAATTCCATATGACAGAATTTTAATTTCAGATTTATACAAAGGTGTTTTAAAATTAATTGAGAATATTTATATGATACAGTAATTTTAAACTTCTCCCAGTTCAGCATGAAAACTTTTCATTCCTTAACTTCCTTTAAAAATCCTCACATTAATAGTATTACAATTTGCTCATCTCTCCAGAAAAGAGGGATTGGGCAACAGTTTCCACAAGATAGATAGATAAAAAACTTTATTTCCACAACACATACACGGCTTAGTAAATAACAAACAACAAGAGTACATACATCTGAGAATACAGCAACTGATGAGTTCTTAACTATCTATAAACCTCCCTCGCGTTGCTCCTGGATGAAGGGCTACGAATTGACCCGAAACATGTCGAGCTAAGCTCGATTTAAGACGTGAGTTATCCGAGTTGATTTCATTAAATATACCTCCTAAGGAACTCCAAAAACCTGTTGCGTAAGCGAAACGAAAGAATGTATTTTTAATTGCTCTATTCTAATCTATCGAATTCTAAATATTTACACGGAAATAAATGAACAATTTACTTTTGCGTCAAACACATTGTTAAAAAAATGTTGAAAATCGTCATACAGGTTCTACGTCCAACATTGCAGGTGGTAGGACCTTGTGCAAGGTCCGCCCGGATTGCTACCACCATCTTGCTCGCTAATCCTGCCGTGAAACAGCAGTGCTTGCACTGGTGTGTTTCGGCGTGGAGAGTAAGACAGCCGGTGAAATTACTGGCACTTGAGGTATCCCATCTTAGGCCTCTAGGTTGGCAATGCATCTGCATCCCCCTGGTGTTGCAGGTGTCTATGGGCGGTGGTGATCTCTTATCATCAGGAGACCCACTTGCTCGTTTGCCATCCAGTTGAATAAAAAAAAAAAAAAAACACGCTCGAAAATCATAACCCTCCTTCCCTCCCCTTCTCTCCTCCTTCGAGTGAAAACAGCATTCGAGAAAAGGTACCCTAGGGCTATATTATAGGTAGTGCCACGAGAGTTGAAGTAAATGATTACACACACAGCTACAAAAAGAACAGATTGCACAAAATGAGAATGAAAAAATGAATGAGTAAATGTCAAAATCCTGCTGTCATTACACGACATTTTCTTGGTGCGTGACCTCAACTCTGGTGGCACTACCTATACCGATACAGTATACTTGTTTTTCAAACATGTATTTTGGTTTTCTGCTTTCGCTGTTTGCTGTTACAGCTCAGTTCACCAATGCAGATAGCAAGTTGCAAAGCATACCATATCAAATTAGTGTCATCGGCATTTATATCATCAATAGTAGTTTGTGTGTGATGAGCTTACCCGACCTCGGAAACTCGGAAAGGGCTCTAAAGCCCAGTTGGGCTACTCCGAAACTCGAAACTCGAAGTTCGTGTCGTGCGGTCCCTCTGACACTTACACTGTTTGATACGAGAGGGAGAGGGACCGCACGACACGAACTTCGAGTTTCGAGTTTCGGAGTAGCCCTGCAGTTAGACTTGTGACAAAACTGACTCATACAATTTTGTATGAAAAAATGGGGACATTTTTTTTAACGATCGAAATCGATTGTGCTCTTGATTCTGAGTAGGAAAAACCATTTTTTTTCAAAATTAAAAAAAAAAGAAAGGGTAAGGTAAGGGGTAGGGTAAGGGTAAGGGTAGGGAGGGGGGTGGTTGAAAACGCCCTTGCACCAGAAATGTGCGAGCATGGTGTTGCGAAGAATGTGTTTTTCATGAACCAATGGAAACGTTTCATTTATCGCCTCGCTCCGCTCAGCTGTCTCCAGTAAGATGCGCTGTGCGAGAATAAGGTAAGTAAATGAAGCGTTTCTATTGGTTAATGAAAAACACATTCGTACTTGCACGATTTTTCTTGCTATCAATTTTAGTAGCGCAGTAGAAAAAAGCAACCTGAGTTATGTGTGCATAGGAGAAATTTGTGAGACTCCTGTCCAGCGGTGGTGTAGGGGTTATAGCACGCAGCACGGATTTCTGAGGACCTTCAATTCCCAGCGCTGGTTTCTTTTTCTGGTTTTTCTATGCGTCCATGTCTCAGTTTAACAATGTAACAAATTTGGAGTTGAAATAAAAAATACAAAGACTCCAAAAATCCAATCATAATAGGTTTAACGATTTTGACGAAATGCTTTGGGGCTATTTGGGCGCGAATAATAAGCTAGATAGATAGCTTAGTCCCATCACTGGGAAAACACGTGTTTTTGAATTATTATTAGTCTGTCAATTTTGTTTTGTTTCTTTTCTTTTGTACAATAAACAGTTTACATACATACTTACCAGAGGCGAAGCGTCAATAGAATCCTATTACCACCGGCTTGCCCAATATTTACAAAATAAAACAACCAGACATACATAATTTATGAAAGATGTAAGCGATCTTTGCTTCTGGTTTACCACAGAATTGTCTAACGCGACGCCACTGATACTTACATACATAAATATAATGGTTTGAAAGTATAAGTCATACATATATAGCATATACCGGGTGTGGCCTGTATTATGAGCAAATAATTAAAACATAGATCATACTCCTCAAACTGCACATTAGTTCAGCGACTTTTAAAAATAATTAGTTTTTTCATTTTTATTACACTTAAGTTTATTCGAAGAAGCAATGTAAAGCAAAATGCTTGATGTTTGTAGCGTGACAGGCGACGTCAGTTGGGTTCTAGGATGGCGTAAATTGATAGCAGTATTTAATTTGTACGAAAAAAGGAAAATTCTAAAAACCCATTATTTTTAAAAGTCGCTGAACTAATGTTGTTCAGTTTGACGAGGACGATCTGTTTTAATTTTCTGCTCGTATTACAAGCCAGACCCGGTATATATCATATCATATCAGTCAGTTGATATCAGTCTGTTGGCTCAGCGGTTTAGCGTTAGACTGTACAGTCGAGTTCATAAAGAAGTGAGCAAAAATTTGATCAAAAATAATGTGAACACGACTATTGCAAAAGGCGTAGAAGCGTGTTCAGATATTTCGACAAATGGTCATCGTATTATGCAAGTAAATGTTTTAAAATTAATTCAGAACATTTGAATAGTTGATTAAACTAGTTTTAAGTTTTAACCTGTTACCACGATTTTTTTTTAATTTCACGTCCATAGAAATAAAACAGCAATTTTAACCGAAACTTTATTTAAAATCTTACACTACAATCAAACTTAGAGAAGCTTAAAACTAAAACTTTGCAGAAAACCTATAACAAATGGCATTACATTGGTTTTCTACATTAGTGCCTTTCCCAGCAGATCTGCAGAAAACCTATAACAAATTGCATTACATTGGTTTTCTACATTAGTGCCTTTCCCAGCAGATCACTTTCAGTTTCTAACTTATTAAAAAGAGAGACAAAACATAATTCTAATAAATATGCTACAGTGCGGCACAGATCATGACATTGGGTGACGTTTGTACAAAGGCGCTTTATATCATCTTTATTATTAGCTTATATGCCCTTGTAGCATGATCGTTTAAAATCGAAAATTTTAATTTACAAAAAGTGGAATTACGCCGATATTCTACCGAGGGTACGAATGTTTATTTTATTAACATCTTTGTCGCACTATGTTCAGTGAAAAGCACAGCAGATAAGGTAAACGTCCGAATGCTCGACGCGCTAATGCCCAATAGACGACACCCTGCTGTCATCTATACTACTAATGACCAGAGCCCGGAATTTTCGCGCCATTTTTCATCTGTCATAGTGACTTCTCACTTATCGACTTCCAATATTCAATATCGATACAGAATATGTTCAAAAAGATTAAAAGTAGAGGTCAACAATAGACGGTTTTATCGTTGAAGAGCGAGCTCTTCCAATTAACTTTTGAGCAGTCGAAAATGTGAAATAGACATAAATATGGATTATGCAATGAAAACAATGAGCTAACAATTTCTTATTTAATAATTCAATTTCATGTTCAAAGTCTGTTGTAGTGCTAATAAGTATCTTTATAAAAGACATTACGATTATTATTTAAATTTTTTCTAATATCTTTATTTATTCCTCTTAATGGCGGCCATAAGGCTTGGGCCAATGTCAGTTAAATTAAAGATAAATATATTCTTCTTATTCACGTTGTACGGTGATTGTAGTTTTTGCAACTTGATAGCAAAATTCCAGAAACCACGCGGAGACCACTTGCGCATTAAAAAATGTCAGACACGAGAGCAATATAGAATTTTGTGATCACTGTTCACTGTTAAGGTTAATCGCCGCATAAAACACTACCAAAATTATACTTCAACTAGCCAAAGAAGCAGAAATACCAAAATTAGATATCGTCTACATCCGCCATGTTCGAATGCTACAAATCGAATCCCTTTTATAATATCATTATCGATATCATTTAGGTTTGAATCGATAAGTGAGAAGTCACTATGACAGATCAAAAATGCCGTGAAAATTCCCGACTCTGCTAATGACAAGATTAAAGATGCCAACTAGGACAGTGACGAGCTCTCGTACGTTTACCTATGTTTTTTTTTAAATCAACATATTATCCCAGAGTTAAATAAGAACGTAAGTGGGGGCAGTCTCGACGCCGCAGTTGTTGTCACGCGAGGACATAAGCACGTAGCCGTCATTTCCCCACATGTTGGACCAGGAGTTCTTGACGAGCCAGTACGGGTGTCCGTTGAGGGTCCCGTAGCCCACGGCTAGCACGGCGTGGTCCAATTCGTCCACCTTGTTTTTGCTGGAAATAAAATATTGCTGTTACCGGGAGACTTGAGAGACTTGAGAGACTTTCTGAATGGGTTCTGACTTACTTACATTTTTTACTGTTAAGTCGGATGACCAAAATGAGGTTTTTGTTTTTAATACTTTATATTTCGAAGCAGATTGCATTGGAACAGAGACAAGCATCTTCGAAGCTATCGTACGATACAGATCTATTCACTCACGAAGGCGCGCCCCTCCACATTTTATAATTATAGTTTTAAACGTATCCGTACGACAAGTCTATGTGTGCGTAGCTCGAACGTGTCCTCAGTCGCAAGCGTACCGTCAGTCACGCACACTGAGATAAACACAACGTGTAAGTACGAGGTTTACTCGTGCACATTGATAATTATTAATTAGCTGATCGGTACTAGTGAGCGACATAGTATCACTACTTAGTATCATTGTGTCATATTATGGAACTATTCTAAAAACTACTGCTTTGTTATTTTATTAGTGACGCATATACTTTATGCAATTAGTAAAAGCTGTTATTTTATAATTATTTAGTTACAGTACAGACACTTCTATTTTATTTATTTGTAACGATAATAAGGCTTAGGCTTGGGGGAGGCCTATGTCCAGCAGTGGACGTCTTTCGGCTGACATGATGATGATGATGATGAACGATAATAAGATAACAAACAAAAAACAACTCAAAACAACAACACACACACACACACACACACATTCGCGCGAGCAACGAAAAATGTTATTTCCTTATAAGTGGAAATTGCTTTGGCTTATGTATCAGCTAAGTAGTTTTTCTTTCTTTCTTTCTTTCTTTCTAAGTTATATTTATATTCAACTGTGTTATCTAAACTGTTTATTTCCCAATAAAAAAAAATAAGTAATATCATTACCATTTAGGTTCATAGTAGACCCCGTGGGAATAGAAACTGAACGTCTTCTGCGACGCGTCGATGGCCACAGATATAGGTCCGTGCTTGAATAGCGCCAGCTAAAAGCAAACATTAAAATATTTACAAAAATACGTCCCAATGCTGGGCACACGCCTACTCTCCGGATGAGAGATCCTGGGCCGTAGTTCTTAGCCCAATGCAATTAGCAACTTCACACACACCATTAAATTACTTCGCAAGTTCGTAAAGGTTTCCTCACTTAACTTTTTATAAGTAGTTTTGTTTGTTTGTACCATATAGGTATTTCCATCTACCGTTGTCCCCTGAGTTTATCTCTACGATTTCAACAAAATTTGGGAGGTAGTCCATGATTCAGAGCTGTAAAAACAGGGTCTCCAGATGTCCCCAAACTATTGTATGGATGTGTCCGTTTTGTTAAGAAAATTATTACGAAAAATTCGTAACAAAACAAAT
>NC_133495.1:15135644-15139218 GCF_025370935.1 Choristoneura fumiferana
CAAACGAATTGCCGCTGAAGCCGCCACAGCTTCAGGAAGGGAAGCCTATTCGTCCACGGTTGTCACCGTTAGGTGTCAGACGATATAGACGGACTTAAAGCTCAACCAAGGTACGTTATGGAGGAACCAAAGTCATTTCATTAAGTTGGGAAAAACACAGAAAAGTTATGGGTTTAGTACAAAATATACGTAGGCTGAAATGAAACGCTATAAAACGATCACTCCACACTACAAGAACAAATAAGGACTTCACCGCCACAAGACGCAAAGATTCCCTCACCAAAGATTTTCCGAATGAAAATCAGCACTAAATATTTCACAAATAATTAAAACCAGAGAGTTAATCATTATTCCGAAGATTAATGACCAAGACCCCGACACTTTACTTCCTGAAGAAATACTCACATTTCTTGTAATTAAAATTATTCAAATTAAATTAAATCAAAAACCCCAATTAAAATTAATGAAATAAAATTACCCGATACTATTGACTCTAATTTGTTAACAAAATGGCGCACAGAAACTAAACCCCCCGACTAGCAAAATAACGATGTTGACTCTACGAAATAATTCCATCTGGCTCCCGCCCTTTTTGTGTCACCTCTATTTATAGCTTCTCTCCGGGACCTCTGGTATTTTCGCGCCAAGCGACCAAACGACGCCAAGCTTACCAAAGTCGACAACGTTGACATTGCCAGCCTCTCGCTTTTTCTCTGCCAAATCCTTATCTCAAAATAGCCAAATTTATCCGTAAAATTTTTTTTGAACTAAAATTTCCTATTTATCTTGACACTATCCTAGCTTAACTATTCTAGTAAATACGTTCCATTTTATATTGTGCTACAACAATATTTTCAATAAATATTTATATGTATTTGTCAAATACTTCAATTTACCTCAACGTTTTAATTCCTTAACCTATCTAACATAATCTTACTTCTAATGATAATTTTCTACTTATTACTCCCTACACTCTTTGAATATAAATAGCCAATTACATACTTCTATTGTTCGTTATAAAATAGCTAATTTGCCTACAATTATAACTGGTATCCCCAAATTCGCGCCGTTTATTCATAGTTTCCTTTGTCAAATTAACGCCACTCAAAATTTGCTTATAATTTCGCCACGTTCCTACTTTGAATCAGTGCGACAGGGTACTTGTAATTTCATCATAACTAAATGTGTAATTACTCTGCCAATACTACTCCGTTTGAATGAAAACTTAAATTTATAATAGATAATGAACCAATGATCTATACTATGATTACGTAATGCTTGCATTTTCGGTTTTTCTTAACTTATTTAGCTAATTTCGACAACTTGCGCTTTCCATGATGCTTTCGTTGATATTTCTTTAAATTAACATAATTATTAACATCAAATGTATCTAAGATCTACTGTAGACTAATACTAATGATTCTATTACTATATCATGTCTATTTTTGATGAATTTGTGACCATATTTCCTGTTTTAGATAAAATTTACATTTCCATTACCTAAAGCGACCTCTATAATTCCCACGTGAAACTAACTAAATAGCCTCCAGGTTAATCTGCCGCTAAACCCAGTTCGGCATTAGCGCACTATTTTCCATGGCGCCTACTATTAATTCCTCTAATTGACCATAGATGGCGTTTCTTTACATTAATTATTTTACCCGAACAACAAATTCTAATCTCCAATTAAATTTAACATTTACTCATTAAATTGACTGCTAAATTATCCCTGCTTTAATTACATCGACATTCTAATCTCAATTACTCTTATTTAACTGTCTTTGTCGACATGTTTTTGTTTCGAGTTTCCATCTAACCTTCATAGATGGCCCACTAACAATTTTCAACTACTTTATTCCCAGTGACGGTCGTGTGACACATCCGAACCGTTACAAGGTGAGGTAGATGACTATATAGGTCCACTCCTGCTGGCTCGTGCTGAGGCACCGACCGACTTCAACTAGTAGAAATTATTTTCATGGTTTTGAAGTCGGTTCAATTTTTTGTATAAAATTTTTGTTCAAACATTTTTTTGGAATACAATATTAGCCAAAGAAAACGTTTGCTTAATAAACGTTTGTCGTAATAAAATTTGACAAAGTAAAATTATGCCAAATGATAATTTGACCAAATGAATAAAATGCGAAATGTAATGTACTGCGATAAGTTTTTTGGGAAGTTAAATTTGGCGAAAAATGTTTTGCCGAAAAGGGCAGTACACCGTGTTTGGGTTTCGGTAGCTTTGAGGATGAAGTTGTAGAGTTTGAAACGATGAATTTGGAGTGGGATGGACCTATCCCTTCCAGAGTGTCGTAAACGGCGACTTAGGGACCAGTAGGGCTACTACGAAATTCGATAATTGAAGTTCGTATCGTACCGTCTCGCCGACGCTTATTTTATTTTATACGAGATTGAGATTGACGGTACGATACGAACTTCGATTTTCGAATTTCGTAGTAGCGCAGGTGGTGTAAAAGTGGGTAGCAGCGCCCTCTAATGCTATAGTAATAAATAGTGGCAACGATAAACCACCACACTATTTTCCCAAGAAAGTCATCATGGAGATTCACTACTGACAACCACGACATATTGTTATGTCAAAAGTGTAACGACTTAGATTTACAACAGAAGAGAGGATGCATAAATAAATAAGTTGCATTGAAGTATCCGGAGTTCATTAATAATATCTAGGGATATAATAATATCTAGTGTAAATAACTGTGAATCATTAAAAACTGTTATTGAAAGTTGACGTTCCAATTTAACTAGTTGAATTTCAGACGGTATTCTATTTCGCTAATACCGTAATGGCTTATAAAATAATAAAATATTTTTCATACTCAGCCGAGGGATTTGTGGCGTGTTTGCTGTACCCGTGGTTTGCATAATTTATGCAGGACAGAGAGGCTGGCGACCGGTGCAGGTGTTCATTATATTTACTGGGTGTTTAGTGAGATTCGAGGACGCAACATTTTCGGGGTTACTAATGGAATCAAGAATTGTTTTAAAATGGAACTTTGTATCTCATTAACCCTTACTATGCTGTGTAGTGTCTGGGAGACTCAGGTTGTTAAATATCAGTCGTTATTACCTGCGTACCTTTTTGTTATTAAGTAACCGTCATTTTGACGCTGATACTGCAGTAGGCTAACCTTTTTCGAGTTAATAGTTAATGCAAGTGACGAGTGGTCGTTTTTGCGGTGGAGGGCTTTGTTCAAGAGTGACGTCTTCGGCTGATGATGATCTTGTAAATATAACAAACACCTAACCACAGATTACTAATATGTAGCGCTAGCTACACCTAACCGACACTCGGAGAGCATTCCAAAACGGAATGGCAGTATGGTCGCCGCGGCCGTTGGCCTGCCCGGCCCAACGTTTGACAAATACTGCGTGCCTCGTACCACGAAACTCAGTTCGCGCGATGATAAGTAACGTTCGCCATACATTTTGCGATAGTGAAGCGACAGTCGCTATTCCGAGGCGTTATCATAATACATATATTTATCAACTCTCGGGCATCAGACTTTACGTGTGACTGGCCACGAAATTACGAGCAACTGTTTTTTGTATC
>NC_133495.1:15139318-15177526 GCF_025370935.1 Choristoneura fumiferana
TCTTCGACTTCGGGCTTCTAATAGACTCTCGTTCGTAATTTCTTATTTACCGCCTTACGACACAATTACTTATATTTCATTAATAAATTTCAGGACCTGGCCGTGACCTTCGTATCTTAGCACTTGGCATCATTCAGATCTCACTTCTTTTGTCGTTAAAGACAATAATCATAATATCAATATTATACTTGGTCTCATTTCATTTTCATTTTGATGGGATTAGTACCTAACTTACCAGAAACGGAGTGAGCGCTGGATACCAGTGCGGCGAGACCGAGAACGACGAAACGGAAACATGGTTGAAGGAGGTTGAACCCGTGTTGAGTGTCATATATATGTGTTAGTCCTATACCTAAAGGTGTAATACACGTGTAGACCAAGGCAAGGGTGAGTGGCACGAAGATCCGTTTAAAAAATAAACAATGATAAATAGTTGTTACTTAGGTACTCCATTTTGACGATAAAGCAGAGCAGCAGGAAAAAAACCAAAGCCTCAGTTTTTTGAAATTCATGTGCGAAATTACATTTGAAATACTACGAGCTTTACGGTGAAGGCGAACACCGTAAGGAAATCTGCACATACTGTGTGAAGTTCCCAATCCGCACTGGCCGCGTGGGAACTAAGGCCTGTACCCAGTGGTGAGTACGAATATATAGGCTGGAATGATGATGATTTTGACGATACTTAAATGTTTTGAAACCAATTCCATATGACAGAAATTTAATTTCAGATTTATACAAAGGTATTTTAAAATTAATTGAGAATATTTTATATGATACAGTAATTTAAACTTCTCCAGTTATTCCATTCTGCGCATAATAATATTTTTCAGCATGAGAAAACTTTTCATTCCTTAACTTCCTTTAAAAATCCTCACATTAATAGTTATTACAATTTGCTCATCTCTCCAGAAAAGAGGCTTGGGCAACAGTTTCCACAAGATAGATAGATTGATAAAAAACTTTATTTCCACAACACATACACGGCTTAGTAAATAACAAAAAACACATACATACATCTGAGAATACAGCAACTGATGAGTTCTTAACTATCTATTAACCTCCCTCGCGTTGCTCCTGGATGAAGGGCTACAAATTGGCCCGAAACATGTCGAGCTAAGCTCGATTTAAGACGTGAGTTATCCGAGTTGATTTCATTAAATATGCCTCCTAAGGAACTCCAAAAACCTGTTGCGTAAGCGAAACGAAAGAATGTATTTTTAATTGCTCTATTCTAATCTATCGAATTCCAAATATTTACACGGAAATAAATGAACAATTTACTTTTGCGTCAAACACATTGTTAAAAAAATGTTGAGAATCGTCATACAGGTTCTACGTCCAACATACATACGCTGGAAAATCATAACCCTCCTTCCCTCCCCTTCCCTCCTCCTTCGAGTGAAAACAGCATTCGAGAAAAGGTACCCTAGGGCTATATTATAGGTAGTGCCACGAGAGTTGAAGTAAATGATTACACACACAGCTACAAAAAGAACAGATTGCACAAAATGAGAATGAAAAAAAGGAATGAGTAAATGTCAAAATCCTGCCGTCATTACACGACATTTTCTTGGTGCGTGACCTCAACTCTGGTGGCACTACCTATACCGATACAGTATACTTGTTTTTCAAACATTTATTTGGTTTTCTGCTTTCGCTGTTTGCTGTTACAGCTCAGTTCACCAATGCAGATAGCAAGTTGCAAAGCATACCATATCAAATTAGTGTCATCGGCATTTATATCATCAATAGTAGTTTGTGTGTGATGAGCTTGCCCGATCACGGAAACTCGGAAAGGGCTCTAAAGCCCAGTTGGGCTACTCCGAAACTCGAAACTCGAAGTTCGTGTCGTGCGGTCCCTCTGACACTTACACTGTTTGATACGAGAGGGAGAGGGACCGCACGACACGAACTTCGAGTTTCGGAGTAGCCCTGCAGTTTAGACTTGTGACAAAACTGACTCATACAATTTTGTATGAAAAAATGGGGACATTTTTTTAACGATCGAAATCGATTGTGCTCTTGATTCTGAGTAGGAAAAACCATTTTTTTTCAAAATTAAAAAAAAAGAAAGGGTAAGGTAAGGGGTAGGGTAAGGGTAAGGGTAGGGAGGGGGGTGGTTGAAAACGCCCTTGCACCAGAAATGTGCGAGCATGGTGTTGCGAAGAATGTGTTTTTCATGAACCAATGGAAACGTTTCATTTATCGCCTCGCTCCGCTCAGCTGTCTCCAGTAAGATGCGCTGTGCGAGAATAAGGTAAGTAAATGAAGCGTTTCTATTGGTTAATGAAAAACACATTCGTACTTGCACGATTTTTCTTGCTATCAATTTTAGTAGCGCAGTAGAAAAAAGCAACCTGAGTTATGTGTGCATAGGAGAAATTTGTGAGACTCCTGTCCAGCGGTGGTGTAGGGGTTATAGCACGCAGCACGGATTTCTGAGGACCTTCAATTCCCAGCGCTGGTTTCTTTTTCTGGTTTTCTATGCGTCCATGTCTCAGTTTAACAATGTAACAAATTTGGAGTTGAAATAAAAAAATACAGACTCCAAAAATCCAATCATAATAGGTTTAACGATTTTGACGAATGCTTTGGGCTATTTGGGCGCGAATAATAATCTAGATAGATAGCTTAGTCCATCACTGGGAAAACACGTGTTTTGAATTATTATTAGTCTGTCAATTTTGTTTTGTTTCTTTTCTTTTGTACAATAAATAGTTTACATACATACTTACCAGTGGCGAAGCGTCAATAGAATCCTATTACCACCGGCTTGCCAAATATTTACAAAATAAAACAACCAGACATACATAATTTATGAAAGATGTAAGCGATCTTTGCTTCTGGTTTACCACAGAATTGTCTAACGCGACGCCACTGATACTTACATACATAAATATAATGGTTTGAAAGTATAAGTTATACATATATAGCATATACCGGGTGTGGCCTGTATTATGAGCAAATAATTAAAACATAGATCATACTCCTCAAACTGCACATTAGTTCAGCGACTTTTAAAAATAATTAGTTTTTTCATTTTTATTACACTTAAGTTTATTCGAAGAAGCAATGTAAAGCAAAATGCTTGATGTTTGTAGCGTCGCCTGTCACCGACGTCAGTTGGGTTCTAGGATGGCGTAAATTGATAGCAGTATTTAATTTGTACGAAAAAGGAAAATTCAAAAAACCCATTATTTTTAAAAGTCGCTGAACTAATGTTGTTCAGTTTGACGAGGACTATCTGTTTTAATTTTTTGTTCGTATTACAAGCCACACCCGGTATATATCATATCAGTCAGTTGATATCAGTCTGTTGGCTCAGCGGTTTAGCGTTAGACTGTACAGTCGAGTTCATAAAGAAGTGAGCAAAAATTTGATCAAAAATAATGTGAACACGACTATTGCAAAAGGCGTAGAAGCGTGTTCAGATATTTCGACAAATGGTCATCGTATTATGCAAGTAAATGTTTTAAAAATAATTCAGAACATTTGAATAGTTGATTAAACTAGTTTTAAGTTTTAACCTGTTACCACGATTTTTTATTAATTTCACGTCCATAGAAAATAAAACAGCAATTTTAACCGAAACTTTATTTAAAATCTTACACTACAATCAAACTTAAGCTTAAAACTAAAACTTTGCAGAAAACCTATAACAAATTGCATTACATTGGTTTTCTACATTAGTGCCTTTCCCAGCAGATCTGCAGAAAACCTATAACAAATTGCATTACATTGGTTTCTACATTAGTGCCTTTCCCAGCAGATCACTTTCAGTTTCTAACTTATTATAAAAGAGAGACAAAACATAATTCTAATAAATATGCTACAGTGCGGCACAGATCATGACATTGGGTGACGTTTGTACAAAGGCGCTTTATATCATCTTTATTATTAGCTTATATGCCCTTGTAGCATGATCGTTTAAAATCGAAAATTTTAATTTACAAAAAGTGGAATTACGCCGTTACTCTACCGAGGGTACGAATGTTTATTTATTAACATCTTTGTCGCACTATGTTCAGTGAAAAGCACAGCAGATAAGGTAAACGTCCGTCCGAATGCTCGACGCGCCAATGCCCAATAGACGACACCCCGCTGTCATCGATACTACTAATGACCAGAGCCCGGAATTTTCGCGCCATTTTTCATCTGTCATAGTGACTTCTCACTTATCGACTTCCAATATTCAATATCGATACAGAATATGTTCAAAAAGATTAAAAGTACAGGTCAACAATACACGGTTTTATCGTTGAAGAGCGAGCTCTTCCAATTAACTTTTGAGCAGTCGAAAATGTGAAATAGACATAAATATGGATTATGCAATGAAAACAATGAGCTAACAATTTCTTATTTAATAATTAAATTTCATGTTCAATGTCTGTTGTAGTGCTAATAAGTATCTTTATAAAAGACATTACGATTATTATTTCAATTTTTTATAATATCTTTATTTATTCCTCTTAATGGCGGCCATAAGGCTTGGGCCAATGTCAGTTAAATTAAAGATAAATATATTCTTCTTATTCACGTTGTACGGTGATTGTAGTTTTTGCAACTTGATAGCAAAATTCCAGAAACCACGCGGAGACCACTTGCGCATTAAAAAATGTCAGACACGAGAGCAATATAGAATTTTGTGATCACTGTTCACTGTTAAGGTTAATCGCCGCATAAAACACTATCAAAATTATACTTCAACTAGCCAAAGAAGCAGAAATACCAAAATTAGATATCGTCTACATCCGCCATGTTCGAATGCTACAAATCGAATCCCTTTTATAATATCATTATCGATATCATTTAGGTTTGAATCGATAAGTGAGAAGTCACTATGACAGATCAAAAATGCCGTGAAAATTCCCGACTCTGCTAATGACAAGATTAAAGATGCCAACTAGGACAGTGACGAGCTCTCGTACGTTTACCTATGTTTTTTTTTAAATCAATATATTATCCCAGAGTTAAATAAGAACGTAAGTGGGGGCAGTCTCGACGCCGCAGTTGTTGTCACGCGAGGACATAAGCACGTAGCCGTCATTTCCCCACATGTTGGACCAGGAGTTCTTGACGAGCCAGTACGGGTGTCCGTTGAGGGTCCCGTAGCCCACGGCTAGCACGGCGTGGTCCAATTCGTCCACCTTGTTTTTGCTGGAAATAAAATATTGCTGTTACCGGGAGACTTGAGAGACTTGAGAGACTTTCTGAATGGGTTCTGACTTACTTACATTTTTTACTGTTAAGTCGGATGACCAAAATGAGGTTTTTGTTTTTAATACTTTATATTTCGAAGCAGATTGCATTGGAACAGAGACAAGCATCTTCGAAGCTATCGTACGATACAGATCTATTCACTCACGAAGGCGCGCCCCTCCACATTTTATAATTATAGTTTTAAACGTATCCGTACGACAAGTCTATGTGTGCGTAGCTCGAACGTGTCCTCAGTCGCAAGCGTACCGTCAGTCACGCACACTGAGATAAACACAACGTGTAAGTACGAGGTTTACTCGTGCACATTGATAATTATTAATTAGCTGTGGAGGGGCGCGCCTTCGTGAGTGAACTGATCGGTACTAGTGAGCGACATAGTATCACTACTTGTATCATTGTGTCATATTATGGAACTATTCTAAAACTACTGCTTTGTTATTTTATTAGTGACGCATATACTTTATGCAATTAGTAAAAGCTGTTATTTTATAATTATTTAGTTACAGTACAGACACTTCTATTTTATTTATTTGTAACGATAATAAGGCTTAGGCTTGGGGGAGGCCTATGTCCAGCAGTGGACGTCTTTCGGCTGACATGATGATGATGATGATGAACGATAATAAGATAACAAACAAAAAACAACTCAAAACAACAACACACACACACACACACACACATTCGCGCGAGCAACGAAAAATGTTATTTCCTTATAAGTGGAAATTGCTTTGGCTTATGTATCAGCTAAGTAGTTTTTCTTTCTTTCTTTCTTTCTTTCTAAGTTATATTTATATTCAACTGTGTTATCTAAGCTGTTTATTTTCCAATAAAAAAAATAAGTAATATCATTACCATTTAGGTTCATAGTAGACCCCGTGGGAATAGAAACTGAACGTCTTCTGCGACGCGTCGATGGCCACAGATATAGGTCCGTGCTTGAATAGCGCCAGCTAAAAGCAAACATTAAAATATTTACAAAAATACGTCCCAATGCTGGGCACACGCCTACTCTCCGGATGAGAGATCCTGGGCCGTAGTTCTTAGCCCAATGCAATTAGCAACTTCACACACACCATTAAATTACTTCGCAAGTTCGTAAAGGTTTCCTCACTTAACTTTTTATAAGTAGTTTTGTTTGTTTGTACCATATGGGTATTTCTATCTACCGTTGTACCCTGAGTTTATCTCTACGATTTCAACAAAATTTGGGAGGTAGACTCAGTCCATGATTCTGAGCTGTAAAAACAGGGACTCCAGATGTCCCCAAACTATTGTATGGATGTGTCCATTTTGTTAAGAACATTATTACGAAAAATTCGTAACAAAACAAATACATCCTTACAATAGTTTGAGGACACATCTGAAGACCCTGTTTTACCAGCTCGGAATCATGAACCGAGTATCCTCCCGTTTTTGGATCATATCTTGCAAGTTCATTTTGACTTTTCCAGTGATCGGATTGACTTGAAATGTGGCACACATACACATGTGTGTTAGATGACAAAACAAGTACAGTCAGCTAAAAAAAGTCTGTATTATAAATTAAATCTTGTTTTTTGTCGTTTTCTTAATTTCTGAAGGTCGTGCCCGTCTTGATAAACCTTTACGGAGACGTTGGCAAACTGCTTCCACACCACTCTGTCCTCGGCCTGTTTCAGAGCAGGCAAAGTGAGTCCCATGATCGCCTTAATTTGATCCAAACATCGGGTTGGCAACCGCCCTTTTGGTTTTTACTTTTTTCAATACTCAATACTCAATACTCAATATTTTATTGCTTTTCCACAATGTATGGTTACAGATGTTACAAAGAGATTATGTGATCATCATGGACCCTGTTGGGCACAGCAATATTTATACAAGAGGGCAGCTTTTATATAATTAATAAATTTTATCTTATAGCTAAATATCACAATCACATTAAAGCGACTCCTTTTCCTCTCTATCTTGCCTAACACAATCAGTTTTTCAAGGTTGTCTGACTCCTTTTAAACAATAGTGAATGACGTAATAACAGAAATAGAACGCAGAAAGTGGAGATGGGCAGGACATATGGCTTGAATGGACCACAGTCGTTGGGCGAGGAGAGTGGAGACCCCGTGCTAACACCCGCGGTAGAGGACGACCACCAAAAAAATGGACAGACGATATCCGGCAACCAGCTGGCGTAAACTGGATGCGAGTGGCAGTGGCTAGGCAAGACTGGAAAAGTAGAGAGGAGACCTATGTCCGAAGACGGGCGCTTAGTGGCGTAGCTACCAAGGGGCTAGGCGGGGCAGTGCCCCGGGGCCCTCAAGCTCAGGGGGCCCTCGAAATTCTGCTTTATAGCTGATGATAAAGTTGCTTAGCATTTTTAAAGTATTTGTATATATAATGATTTTAATTCAAAAAACCTTACCAGTTTTGATAGCAGTGGGCCCCATTTTTTTATTTGCCCCAGGGCCCTAGGTTACCTAGCTACGCCACTGCGGGCGCTATAAGGGCTATAATAGAGATAGATTGTATACCGACCCTGAGAGCGTTCTCGTTGTTAGTGGTGACATTGACCCAGCCTTTGATTGAGGTCACCAATGTCACGTTGTCGATGTGGCAGTAGCCGTCCTGCGGAACACATACACCCAATTAGCCGACTTAAATATATAGTTTGGCGCGATTGGACAAGACACGGGATGCTGTTTCGAAGAGTTCAGTAAAGTCTCGGATTTGTATTGAGCAAATTTTGTAAATAAATTTAAAAAAATAAAAAACCGAAAGCCTTGAAAAATACTATAAAGAAGAAAACAAGTCTAGTGGGCTAGAAGTTTGTTGAGTAGCTAACTTAAAGTTCAACAGTCGGGACCCATTAGGTAAGAATTTTTGAACGTTACTATTTAAATGGCTGTTCAAATTGGTATCATCTATCCTCATGCGGCCTAATGTGCAATAGAATGTACACAATAAGTTTAAGGGAATAAGAGAGCTATAACAAGGGAACAAAGTAAAAATTATTTTGTTTCTCTATCGTTTTACACCACGTCAGTTTGACTTTATTTCGAAAATAATTAGATACAGTCCGCAGCCAAAATGACAAAAATATGTATACACGACCTTAATGTTCAAGCAATAAACTCTTGTATACATATTTTAGGCACTTTGGCTGTATTCATAACTTTGTTGCTGACTGTACATATAGCTTTGATTTTTTTTCATTATGTATAGTAGATCTCAGGAAGCTTTACTATTACATAACAGTACTTTAAACTTAAAATTGCTAAAAGTGGCTCCGAAGCGGTAACGTTTCGCGTGCTCTGCCTACCCCAGTTTTGGGAACACAGGCGTGATGTGTGTGCGTGTGTGTGTGTGCGTGTGCGTGTGTGTGTGCGTGTGTGCGTGCGTGCGTGCGTGCGTGCGTACAGTTCTAGTATATTAATGTCAGCGGGACTCGTCCGTTTTCTTTTTTCCTGAACCGATCTTCTATTTCTTGTTCCGAATAACATTATACGGACCTGTCCCAAATAGCCCCCGTAGTCCTCCTCAGTAGGCAGGCCGTGCTTCATGATCCACTGGTACGCGCGGTAGTCCTCGCCGCCGTCGCAGCCGTTGTTGCCGAAACTGGTAACACCATGCAGAATTAACACACTGTCACTTCAGGCCCACTACGAAGTGCAAAATTCGAATTCCGTATCTTGCTGTCCCGCTGACGCTTATGTTATTCGATACAAGAGTGAAAGGGACGGTTTTCGAATTTTGTACTGATCCCCAGGGCCTACGCTAGCTGCCTATTTAATCTCCTGTAAATTTTCAATGGTTTATAGTCGGGGCATCCTAGCACAGGTTCACTCACCTAAAAGGAAGTCCCTACCACTAAAGGTAATTGTAGACTAGTTAATAAGGGAAATAAACAATTATTCATTTTGTTTTTCATAGTTATATAAATAAATAAATAAAAATGTAAATCTGTACTTAATATTATAGAGAGGAAAAATTTGTATTTTTGGATGTTTGTTACGAATAAACTTAAAAACTACCGGACCGATTTCAAAAAATCTTTCACCATTATAATGCTAAACTATCCCAAAGTGACATAGCTATATTTATTAGGTGCTGGCTGAAAATCAGCGCTGGGATGTTTACTATTAACGCTTCAGCATTATGCTGAGCCAGTGTCCGATTCACAACCGCAATGACACATACCTTTGTGTTGTCCATTTGCACTTAATACTATTGTTGTGTCTTGTGTTGTGTATAAATGTATTTTCTTTCTTTCTTTCTTTCAGTGTAAAAAATATTGGATGTTATGATTTACGCGTCCAAAGCCGCGAGTAAACACTTGTTATAATCAGAGTCCGGAATTCTCGTAGCCATTTTGAGCTGTCATAGGGCCTTATCATTTATCGACTACCGATCATGTACATTTTATCGATGCATTATGCGAAGATTAAAAGTAGAGGTAAACAATTATTATTAAGAATAATGTGGATTTCTTATGCTTTTTTAAACATTTTTCGAAAGAAATTGCATCAAGAATTGCTATCGAACCTAACGTATTGAACATGAAATTGACAAATGTTATAACACTGAACTGAAGCGATTTAATGTGAAATTGTTACCTTATATTTTTTCATTTTATTCATTGCAAATCTCTATTTAATATTTTCAACTACTCAGGGGTTTTTATTAAAAAGATCGCTCTTTGGCGATAACGCCGCCTGTTTCATTTTTAATCTTCTTTAATATGTTGGTTCTGTAATGCATCGATAAAATGTACATAATCGGTAGTCGATAAATGAGAAGTCCCTATGACAGCTCATAATGGCTACGAGAATTCCGGACTCTGGTTATAATAGAAGCAAGGCGTGCGAGCCTTGGGCTATCAGTGTCAGAGTGTCAGTCTCACCCCCAGGAGCAGTCCACGAGCGCCTGCTGGCTGAGCCGCACCAGATGCTGTCCGTTGTGCAGGAACAGCGCGCCCTCCACCGCGCCCACCGTGCCGAACGACCAGCACGAACCGCACACAGACTGGTCTGCGAACACGACACACCTTCAGCAATGAGACCACCTTATTTATTACCTGGCTGTCTGTCTAAAAGTTATATTAATACTAACTCTTAATTAATAGCCAGCATTAATAGCAAGCCATTAACTTTATGGGAACATTCAACAGTTCCAACAAAGTTCAATAGGAATCGATTTAACACTTGCTACGGAACAAAAAGAACAGTGAACAAACAAGTTTGTATTAGAAATATTTTAATTAAAATGATTACCTTTGACGGGAGTGACGGCCCCGAAGAGTCTCCAGTCGTATTCAGGCGGCAGCTTGGTGCTCATTTCTTCTAACTCGGCTTCTCCGTATGGGAATGGCAATCCTGCAACAAATATCATTTCTTAAATAAGTATCTATATGTGGTACTGACGTACTAACACGTACCGCGTATAGATGTCGCGCCATCTAGTTGTCATACAGCATGTGTAATGTAGAATGTTGCCTTGCCCCTCTCCCTGTCCCGGTCCCTGCCCTGTCCCTCTCCCTACCCCTTCCCTTCCCCCTCTCTTACCGCCTCTCCCTCCCCTGTACATGTCACTGTCGCTGTCCCTCTTCTGTCCCTGTCTATGTCCCTGTCACTGGTCTCTCTCCGTCCTGTCCATGCCCTCTCCCTGTCCCTGACCATATCCCTGCCCCTCTCCCTACCCCTTTCCTTCCCGCTCTCCCTCCCCCTGTACATGTCACTGTCAATGTCCCTCTTCTGTCCCTGTCACTGTCTCTCTCCCTCTCTCTGTCCTTGTCCCTACCTCTCTCCGTCCTGTCCCTGCCGCTCTCCCTGTCCCTGACCATATCCCTGTCCCTCTCCCTACCCCTTCCCTTCCCCCTCTCCTTCCGCCTCTCCCTGTCCTTGTCCCTGCCCTCTCCCTGTCCCCCCGTCCCCGTCAACCCTCCCCCCCCCTGTCCCCGTCAACCCCTCCCCCCTGTCCCCACTGACCGCGGTTGGGCCCCGAGTACCGGCGGCCCCTGAGCGCGGCGATCTCGTCCTCAGTGCGGTCGGCCAAGTGGTTGACGGCGGTGGTGAAGCCGCGGCGCGCGCGGTTCGTCGAGTGCACGAAGCGGAGGTTCTGACGGAACACGTTCAGACGCTTCTCGTGTTCCACTTCGGAGGCGTACTGCTTGCCGTGCTTGTTCTTGAATCTGGACGAAAGTATACAAGGTGTTTGAAAATTATTTACTTACAGTAAATCGTAAATCTGTTTTAAAAAATATAGTTTCTAGCCGGATTCTTCTCAACAGAGGTTTTGCCGAACCGGTGGTAGTTTTTTTTTTGACATTCATAAGTGCTTGTTTTCTTCTTCTCTTTTAAAATATGGCTTTTCTGCCCTAATTAATAGGACAATTTCGCCAGTGTCAAGGTAAACTCTCTTTGAGAGTGACGTTGTACGGTAATTGTAGTTTTTGCAACTTGATAGAAAATTTCCCGAAACCACGTGGAGACCACTTGCGCATTAAAAAATGTTAGACACGAGAGCAATATAGAATTTTGGGATCACTGTTCACTAAGTGCTTGTTTTGGCCTAAATTGAATACAGATATTTTTGACTTTGACTTTCGACAGCTCTGAAACAGCTGAGCAGAGCGAGGATGGGTAAACGAAGCGTTTCTATTGGTTCATGAAAAACAGATTTCTCGCAAACTCGCAACACATCCTCGCACATCTTTGGTGGAACGCAGTCTTACGAACGAGAGTCTATTAGAAGTCCTAAGCAGGGATGTTACGGATGCAGAATTTTTGACATCCGCGAATGTGGATGCGGATGTAAGATTTGTTACATAAAAACCATGAAGTATTGCTTTTAAGTTATTTTTATAAATTAAAACATAACCCTCCTTCGGTCAGTCGGGTAAAAATCCACTGTGTCGGCGGTACCTTTGTTTTAATCACGCGTAGCAAAACACCCGCAAAAAATGCACATTTGCGATTTCTTTTATATAATTTCACCTTCTACGATGCAGATCCGCATTAGCTCCGAATTGATTTTATGCGGATGCGGATGTTGATGTGGTTGTTAAATTTAAAGCGGATGCTCCGCTGTGCGGATGCGGATGCGAATATCCGCAACACTCCTGGTCCTAAGTTATGTCCTATTGAGTAATGAGTCGATGTTCGTAATTCCAGTACCGTCCTTTAAGGCACTTGTCCACCGCCGACGATGAGCGAGAAGCGAGTAGAGCGAGTAACTAGAAAACTAGTGGGCGAGGCGAGAAGCGAGTTGCAGTTTGTCGCTCGGCTGTAAGCGAGTGTTCGCGTGCGACGGGCGATTACTCGCTCCACTCGACTCGCTCGTGCGCGGGCGCGCCGCCAAGCTGACATCGCTGAGCGAGAATCTATAGCTCAGCGAGTTTTTATAGCTCTTGTCAAAGATGAAAGAGCGAGTTCTCGCCGACAGTGTAACAGCCAGCGATCAACTATTAATATATGTGTCTTTTACTCACATAGGATCTTATATCTTTTGTTCGTTTCTTGAGCGAGAAAATAGTCGATAGCAATCGCTTCCACGCTGGCGGTGAGACAACTGCCTTAGACATACAATGTTTTTCATCACCTTTGTGAGTAAAATAAACTCGGCGGCACAAAATTTGTCCCACTCTACATACAAAATTACCCATTCTTTCATAAATTTGAGGGCCTGATTTTGTTGCCGCTCAGCAGGTATAGTATGTGCAAGGTGGTCAAAGATATCGGCACATGCACTCCATTATTGGTATTAGAGTTCACGTTTCGATATTTTTGATCACCTTGGCCGCTCGGAAATATTGCTGCGACTGTACCCCGACAACTCATTACGTCCTTAGGCGATATACGCAATAACCTAACCATAGAAATTTCATTTTTAATACAAGCTTATTTTGCTGACCATAGTGTTTGTTGACTGTATATTCGATACAGCGCCATCTATAGTTCATTCTGCTGAACTAGATAGCTTGCTAATTAATAAAAATGATCGATGCCCGTTGACATTCATGAACCTCATAAGTTACAAATAAAGCACAAAATGTGGTGGCGCTAGTATCGCGCATCAATATAAATAAGGTTTTAAGTTTGTTTTTCACTGTTCCATTGTCCAGAAACCAACCGATCTCTCATATCGGGCACCCAATTTTACACTGTACTTGCATTATCACCCAAACTACATTTGCATACCAAATTTCAAGTCGATGCTATTAATCGTTGAAGAATTCGTCCTGCGGAGACGATCCTGGCCGGACTACCAGGATGTCACTACTAGATTATTGTGTTGTCACTCGATTTACATAAGTATTCCAAATTTCAAGTCAATCTGACTACTGGAAGTTGGTCAAATTTAACTTGCAAGATTTGATTACAAACAGACAGACAGACAACGGGACAGGTGAAACTAAATAAAAGCTTGTAAAAAAACCCTCGAGTTTTCTTTAGGGGGTGCAACCGAGTTAGAATGCATGTTACGACACTGCTTACGAACAGTGTGTTAAAATAGTAGTTTGATAACCAAGGTGGAAAGTGACCCATTGCACCCGAGATATTTCTGGCGCTCGACAATGGTTCAAGGGAAATGGGTAATTTCACCCGAGTAGACATTCTACTTTTCAATTCGACTGTGAGGAAAGTAAAATACTACAAAAAAAGAGAATAATAACATTCGACTGGCATTTGCCACGGCCGACTAAAAAAAAATCGAGTTGGTCACGACCCCTTGGTCGGCTTATATACAAAACTGTAGGTTGAACACCGAACGACCATTATTACTTATTTATATATTCCATCTCTTTCTTTCACATTTCACGAATGACTTCCAACTCTGTCTAAACCAAAGCGAAGAAAGAGATGGAATATGTTCGTGACGTAATAAAGATCACATTTCTTGTTTCAAACAAACGGATGTCGGCGTCCAACCTCCGGTGTTGTATATAAGCTCCTTGGCCACAAAGTGCATCCTGATGGCCATGCCGAAACGTGAAAAAAAAGTGTCATTGACGTAACTCAACTATCTTCGACTCCGGGGCTAGTCGAAAAATTAAAAAAAAAATACTTTCCACCCTAGAGATAAAAACGTAATTTTCCACCCGACTATCTACCCATGAAAATGAAACTTTTCGAACAGGAGAGATGAAAATGCAGTTTACCTGTCAAACTCGTCGTGCACATGCGCGTCGTGCACGGGGTGCATGAACTCCTTCATAGGGTTGAAGGTAGCGAAGTGCCGCGCGCCCGGCCCGGGAAACTCGTGCACTGCATGCCTGACACACATTTTACAATAATCATTATCACCATCTCGACCGTACAAGATATAAGTAGCGCCACGAGTGTTAAAGTGTTACATTTGTAGCTAATAAAAAAAGCACCCTATTTTTTATTTTTTAATATAAAAATATCACGGGACAATTCACACCAATTGACCTAGTCCCAAAGTAAGCTTAGCAAAGCTTGTGTTATTGGTACTAAGCAACGGATAAATATAATTATATAGATAGATACATACTTAAATACATATTAAACACCCAAGACCCGAGAACAAACATTCGTTTTTTTTCATACAAATATCTGCCCCGACACGGGAATTGAACCCGGGACCTCAAGCCTCGTAGTCAGGTTCTCTAACCACTAGGCAATCTGGTCGTCAAAAAATTGATTAATACAAACGTGGCACTTATGAATACAATATTCATAGACGCGTCGGAAGCATTCGGAAGTAGCCATGTGTTCCAAATTATCCCGATGGAAACTGATTATCATAGCTCGGACCTGTCATCGCAAAACAATCGCAACACGGTATTAGAACAAGATTAATAGAGTATTATGTAAAGTATTATTTCAGTATATTTTCCATAATAATAATAATAATAATATAATTTCAGCTCATTAAGACTCCAAGTGCCTGTCAAGCACCAGCAGATGTTCCAGCGCTCCGACTTCTGGCCAGAGGGTGTGGTGTTCCATCGTTTTAGGGTAGCGACGAAGACGACTTTCAAAAAACCCTAATTCGTTTTTTTAAACGGCTCGTACTGACGACTTCTTCGCAATATATGCGAAAAAGACTTGTCACTCTGCTTTGCAGGGTGCGGGCCAGCCCCAACCCCATCATGAGCACTGTGGCGGCCAGGTACACTCCCTTTTATGAGGCACTATCAGGCTGTCATGACTGCTAGGCGGTAAATATGTTGTTTTGTTTTGTATAACTTATTAACATAGTCAATAAGTATTTTATTATTTAACGGTACTAACAAAGCTGGATCAATTATGTTATCTGATGAATAAATGAATTATTATATTATTATTATTATAAATGTAATTTATTTAAATGTAATTTTTGTGTTTATTATGTAATTTTGTGTATATTATATGAATTTTTGTGTACCTATTTTTTTTGTATAATTTGAATTTTACAGCGCATTGGTGTTTCAACTGTAATGCTGTAATTTTTTTGTTAACAAATAAAAAAATTACATTTATAACGGTAACCCAAAATTGACCACAATCCACTTATTAACCGTTTCCAAATTCACAATCTTAAAATATTTAGAAATAACCAAAAGTACTCTGACAGGTGCGACTACTTTATACTTTCATAGAGAGCCATTTTGAAAATACGCGTATGTTAACCACGAAACACTGCAATGAGGGCTATCGCGTATGAATTCGCCGCTAGAGGCGCTAGTGTAGCGTGAGGTCTCCGAAATGTCAAATCTCATAGTTTTGGGTGACCTACGCGGGTTTATTTAGAATTAGAATAATTTAGTAAATATTTGCATTAAGTACATGAAATTAATTATGGCATTATGCGTTACGGGGTAATGAATGTTTGGAGACAGTTTTGTCTTTCGGAAGCTTTTGTCCTCCCTTTTTCCGAACAAACGGGACTACGCACACTGTGGTTGCTCGATATTTTAATGTACGGTTTCTAAGGTGTATTAAATATGATTTTAATCTAAACTTGTTTTCACGCCCGTAATAACAGACTTTAAAAGCCACACTTAAAACCTCACGCAACAGTGGCGCCATCTAGAAAGACAAAAAACGATAGCCTTCCTTGTAACGCAAATATGACACAGTTTTAATCGCATGTCAAGATTTACCGACAAATCTACAAAGAAACGTCGACTAGAAAAAATATTTATGTTTCACAACATAATTTTCATTATTAGATACAAATAAATAATAGATCACTCTTCTCGAATGCCAATTTGACCAAATCATGTTATATACAACTAAAATAGGTCTAATGTTATATTACGATTACATCCGCTATCGTTTGAAGGTGCTGTACAGAGTGCGGGACTATCTTACTACTGAATTGCGCATCAAATTAGTCGAATCTCTTATCTTATCTAAATTTAATTATGCTGATACTGTTTATGGTCCACGTCTTCTTTCTAAAACTAAAGCTTTAATACAAAGAGTACAAAATGCATGTGCAAGGTTTGTTTCAACATTCCTTCTAGAGCACATGTATCACCATATATAAATCGTGCTAAGATTTTAAATATGTCCTCACGACGTTATATTCATCTCAGTACTCTGCTTTTCGGTATTATTAAGCACCGCAAACCTCCCTACCTTTAGAAAAAATCACCTGGTCTCCCTGTACTCGTTTATGTCGTCTTGCCGTTCATACTCACCACACAAATGCATTCCGTGGAAGTTTTAAATACGTCGCATCCAAAATCTGGAACAATCTCCCGCCCCCACTGCGCTCTACTGCGCTCTCTTTTGCTAGTTTTAAGCTAAAATTAAAGGATCATATGCTAAAGCGTCAGTTAATTGGCGATATTGTAATTGTATAGTATCACCATGTATCATGTAAACATTTAGAAATAAGTGAAATACCTATATAAAGAAGTAGAAATAATTCCATTGTCAAATAATGAGATACATAACATGTCAAAGGCTAACTTATCCCTTTGCAGAATCTCCGTCAGACGGCCATAATGTACAACATATTATTATATGTATAACATATTTTAATTTTTTTTTTTTTCCCTATTTGGCTGCAGCTGAAAATCAGCGCTGTGGTTCCGTACCTCAGCATTGCTGAGCTGCCAGCCCTTTCGGCTAGCTTTAAGTAGACCTTAATTAAACATTAATTATAAGTACCTGATGTATGCTACCTACAAGTTTGTCGATTAAACTTTTTCTTTCTTTCTTTCTTTCTTTAGATAATAAATACGTATACCCTCTATGTCTAATACTAAGACTACCACCATACATGACAGCTTCATTTTAGAGATGGGTAAATCCGGATCTGAAGATTCAAAAGAGTCAGATCCTCAAGCGGATCCGAATCCCTTAATGACTCCTTTCAAATCTTATCGACTCCGGAGTTACTAACTCCGACCAAGTCCGGCCGGATCGAGCGGCTCGTGATCGCCGTCACACTCACTCGCTCCGCTTTCACTCTCGGCTCGGATCGGATCGGATCGGATCTTATTACGTTTGGTCGGGCGCTGAGTGAGCCGGTACGGTACGGTAAGAAATGAGATAGAATTAAAACACAATATAATATGACCGAAGCGGGCGACGCATATTTAACACTGTTTTCAAGCTTCAAATAGTCAAACAGAAAACTAGTAGTTCTTAAGTAGGTCATAGTTCTTTAAAAAATACACAATTTAGAATTTTTCAACATTAAAAGGACGAAACGAATCGGTACTTCAGTTCAGTACCTTGACCTTGGTACCTACCGAACCGAGCCGGGCCGCATCGGCCATAGATAAATTAATAATCGCTCGAAAGAACCGGAGTCAATAAAGGAGTCGGATTCAATAAGCGGATTCGGTACCGACACCGGAGCTGGATCTAGTGAGTCAGATCACTTCGCGGAGTTGAGATTACCCATGTTCTACTTCATTTCCATTTGCTGTTTTTGCGATGACCTGTCCGAGCTATGCTGATTATTCACTACAAATTTGATGCGTCTTACCGGCGTCGACTTTGAACACGTCGGGGTCAATATCTTCGATGTCGTAGTCGTTGTAGTCGATATAATAGTGGTCGTAGTGCGAGCCCAGCAGGGAGTTGAAGCCTTTCATTTCGTACCTGGACAACGGAAAGAGAAGATGACATCTTTTAGCCATTGTCTGTTCCACTACTGGCCAAAGACTCTCCCTCTCTCTCCTTGGATCCCCAACTTCCCCTGTCCGCAGCTAAGTCTTGCCAGTCGCTTCTGAATGCGTCCAGTGCCCTATTTCACGAAGCTACAAATTACAATTTACAAGCGGTAGTCTTTGTTTAACACTATGCATTAAAAAGAGGCTGCCGCTTGTAAATTGTATGTTCTGGCTTCGTGAAATGGGCCAAAGGTCGTCCCGATAAGATGAGATAAGATAATTTATCAAATAATATGCAGTACCAGATAATAAGAGATGCAATGTTACACAAAAAATCTATGTAACACGTGTTGCACTAGAGAGTTACTAGAAAACTCTGTGTCGCAGGCTTAAAAAGCTAGCATAAAAAAAACAATTAAAAAACCCTGCGACCGTAGAGTCGAAAACTCATGTTTTCTCAGAGATAAGATCAAGCTAGATCGATTGTTCATCTCCGAAAACCCCTACATACCAAACTTCATCGAAAACCTTCGAGTCATTTTCGAGACCCTCGAAATAAATAATCACTTCGTCTAAATACCCGCTGGTCTAAACTCAAGCGATCTAAGAAGGGTTTCTGGTATCGTGATCGCAATCAAATGACAGGTTTCGCACAAAAACTGTCATTTGATTGTGATCGCGAGCGTTAGAAACGTTAGGCAATACAGCGTCTGGTCTGTGTAGCAATAGGTCTAAAAAGCGACCGTCCTAACCTTTTTTGTTGAAACTTGAAAATATATAGGTTAGATTAAAGTTGCGAAGCGCCTCAGGCACGCGGAATAGGAGCTCCGCAAAGTGTAGCTCCGTCGACTTTGAGTAAAAGAATTTCAGACCAATTGCTTCTTAGACTACTTGCTACTTTGCTACTTTAGTCCAACTGCTAATTTGCTACTTCTTATTTTTTGCTTTAGCAGAAAACCTTGATTTTATAATGCTCTATCTTGAATAATCATAACTACATTCAACGACTAGTGCTATCTCACCTGACTGGTATGGGCAGGGCGTCGCCTCTCAAGTCCTTCTTGTATTTAACCCACATGGTATACTTGTTTATTTTATCGCCTATCGTGCTCACCATCTGCCATTTTGATGTCTCAGAGTCCCGCATGTTCTCCGTGCCTGCAATAAAGTAATCATCAACATATCCGCCGCAGTACGTCCACTGTTGGACGTA
Source organism: Choristoneura fumiferana (assembly GCF_025370935.1). Taxonomy (NCBI): domain Eukaryota; kingdom Metazoa; phylum Arthropoda; class Insecta; order Lepidoptera; family Tortricidae; genus Choristoneura; species Choristoneura fumiferana. The sequence continues at coordinate 15,158,806 of NC_133495.1, forward strand.
GACCTGCCCCATAAACCTCCTCAAAAAAATTGAAATAAAAATAGTAGAGGGGGGACACCATTTTTGCTACTTTGGGAGCGATTATTTCTGGAAATCTTCACTTAATCAATAAAGTTTTTGAGAAACCTTAATATTTTTTCAAAAAGAACTGTCGAACTATGTGCACACGTTGATGCGAGTTAAATTTTTTTTTTTTTATTTCTGTTACATGTATGAGTGCCCCCTATAAATATTTATTTTTGTAATTTAACTACAAAACTATATAGCGGCTTTGACAAGACATCTGTACTCCAAATTTCATTGATATACATGTTGTAGTTTTCGAGTAAATGCCTGTGACATACGACGGACGGACAGACAGACGGACTTGACGAACTATAAGGGTTCCGTTTTTGCCATTGTGGCTCCGGAACCCTAAAAAAACGATCTCAATGAGGGTTTGTGTGACAAGCTACTTGGCACAAGTACATATCGTGAGGTCCGTTTGGCTAACTACTTCGATAATCAAGATGTTTAGTTTTAGTTATTTACTACTTTAGTTACTTACTACTTTATACTGTAATATATATTTATTATCGAAAATACAGACTGAGACATGGATGCACAGAAAAACCAGAAAAAGAGACCAGCACTGGGAATCGAACCCAGGTCCTCAGCAATCCGTCCTGCGTGCTATAACCTCTACACCACTGCTGGACAGGATCTAGACACGAATTTTTCTATGCGTACATATCTCAGGTTGCTTATTTCTACTATGCTACTTAAGCAGCAGCACTAGCGACATCTATGTTTCGTCGACCGACGTCACACTCTTTCTTCTTCTTTTCGTTCTTTTTTTTCTGTCTTGTCTTTAGTGCTGCTGCTTAAAAGCATAGTAGAAATAAGCAACCTGAGATATGTATGCATAGGAAAAATTCGTGTCTAGATTCCTGTCCAGCAGTGGTGTAGGGATTATAGCACGCAGCACGGATTGCTGAGGACCTGGGTTCGATTCCCAGTGCTGGTCTCTTTTCTGGTTTTTGGCATGCATCCGGGGCTGAATGTCTGTGTTTTGAGATGTTTGTCACGGAACCCTTTGTCCTCCCTTTTGAAACAAAAAGACTATGCAACACTGGCATGCTCGTATTTTTATGGTACGGTCATAAGGTGTATTTATGATTTTAATCTAAACTTCGTTTTCACGTCCCGTTAACAGACTTTGAAAGCCATACTTAAAAACCTCACGCAATAGTCCATCTGAGACAAAAAACTTGAAGCCCTCATGTCGGTGCAGTACTAGGTGGAAGTCTGAAATCTATCGCAGCGCTCATTGGCCAAGAGAAATAATCTAGGCTTGTCATCTGTCTACTTATATGAATCTGTCATTAACTAAGCAATTTGTATAGACTTTCTTTCCACACTACATCCTTATTATATAAAAGAAGAAACTGACTGACTGCCTGACTGACTGACTTATAGATCAACGCACAGTTAACCGCTGGGTAGAAACATGAAATTTAGAATATAAGTTCCTTAATAGGTGTAGACGCGTACTAAGAAAGGTGTGAGCGACGTAACAACCATTTTTTATTTATTTAAATTTTGTTAATTGTAGCTGTCAACGTCAAAGCGAGGGGACCCGCGGGGGGCGGGTTCGAGTCCGGGGCGCGGTATGCCTTTTGCTTACCGCCGATGCAAATGTCAGTGTCGATAACAGCTTTTGCCTACACCGCACGTCCTCTCAGCTTAGCAAAATCTTTTGTACCCTCTTTTGATATTTTAATAAAAAATATCCCAAAAACTCGCCCATTTTTCGGGGTAAAAGCCCTGCCCTCCACAAAGTGGTCTTCGAACCGGATCGTGAATGTTTTTTACCCCGCTGCCGAAGAAGATGGTCAACACGAGAAGTACGGTACGGAAGGAACAGGAAAGGAAAGATGCTACTGAGGCCTCGCAAGTTATTCTACCGTCAACTAGTGAAAATAATACGCAGAATGTTGAAGTGAAAGCCTGCAAGAAACTTCCGTTAAACACTGGAGCACAAACCGGAAGTGTCAAATCCGAACTTCCTAAGACTGAACACGTACCTAAGACGGAGATGCCCATAGCCCGGAAATGCTTATCACTATCGAAAAGATCTTCATCATCCTCTGTTGAGACGCGTAGGAAGAAACTGCAGCTAGAAGCAGCCGAGGCAAAAGCACGAATACAGATGGAACTCATCGACAAACGCTTGGAAGCGGACCTAGCGGAACTTAACGAAGAATATAACAGTCCACCGTCAATAACTGATAAACGAAGTATGGTTGATAGATGGATAGAACACAGCCAGCACGAATTGGAGACGCAGGAGCCAGTTACTACGCTGGAACAACATACTGACTTCGCGCGCCCGCCGGCCACCTTGGACGCCGGCACTAACGGACCAATTCAACAATTAGCTGATGCACTAAAGGATATAGTGACTACTTCTATCAACAATACAAACAATATGAATCTTCTCAGCCGCATCAGCACACCTAAGGAACTGCCACTGTTCGCTGGTGATCCAATGGAATGGATACAATTCAAAATGGCATATGAAGAGTCAACCCGTGTATGTAAATTTAGTGATTCAGAGAACTTATGGCGCCTAAGGAAATGTCTTCGCGGACCCGCCAGGGATGCGGTCACAGCGCTGCTTATCACGGCAACCTCTCCTGAAACACTAATATCTACACTGGAACTACAATTCGGAAATCCGGACGAAATTATAACCCGGATCATGCTAGATATAAAAAAGTTAAACGCAGTGTCACCAGAGTATCATAAAGACATTGTCGTATTTTCAAACAAAATAAAAAACTACGTTGCAGCGGTACGCGCACTAGGTCGCGAAGAATACCTACATGGAACGAGTTTGGTCACCGTTGTGTTATCTAAGCTGCCTACCATCCTGTTGTCTAAATGGGCAGACTATAGGTATTTACACGGCAGCGCAGTCGCTACTTCAACTCCCGGACTAGACCTCTTATCTCGATTTCTTCACGAAGAAGCTGTAAAAATTTCACAGTGCCGCGTAACAATGTTAAATACACCAAGAGACAATTATAAGCGGAAATATTCCGATAATAATCATCGATATACGGACAATAGTGTTAATAACTCACAAACATTATTATTACAAAGTGGACAGAGTTACGTAAAGTGCCGGTTTTGTCACGGATCAAATCATAATTTACCAGACTGCAAAAAGTTTAAAAAAGCCTTAAGAAAAGATCGCTGGCGGTACGTGAAACGCAGTGGTTTGTGTTATAAATGTTTGGTGTCGCATCACGATCGACAACACTGTCCGGCGCCTATGTGTAACGTAAATGACTGTAATCAAGAGCATCACCGTTTATTACATTTCGTACCGAGTGAAAGACAAAGTGATAACGATAACAACGGTGCGGTAGTGAACAAAAACGAAACACAAACAGACTCTCAAATGGTGGCGCATACGAACGGGAACTCCGGTTGTAATGTTTACCTAAAAGTCGTGCCTATAAACATTCACGGGCCCAGCGGTGTAATTAGTACAAGTGCTCTGCTCGACGACGGCTCCACTGTCACACTGATAAGCTACGATCTAGCCAGGCGAGTGGGGTGCGCGGACGCCGCGAGTGCATGCGTGTGCGTGGCGCGTGGAACAATACTGAACTAGTGTGCGAAACTCACCTGGTCGACTTAACTTTGTCTAACCGGGAAGGACATTTGTTTACAATTAGTGCACGCAGTGTTGACGAACTTAATTTACCGACACAAAACACGAACGTTGTTAACTGTAAGAAATTCGAACATTTAACGAAACTCCAAGATCGTTTGTGCAGCGGGCAATTAAAGCCTGAAATTTTAATTGGGCAAGACAATTACCACTTACTTGTGCCCTTGGAAGTGGTTACCGGTACCCCTCAAGAGCCGTGTGCCACCCGCACGCCGCTCGGCTGGTGCTTGCACGGGAAGGCGCCTGCGCAGGTGGCGCACTCGTCACACGTGACTATGTTCATCGCTAACAACTCCTACGAAGACAGCCGCTTGCTACAGGAAATTCATGAAGAAGTTCAACGATCGTTTACATTCGACTCCTTGGGCGTTGGAACTAAGCCTCGACCAAATTACGACGAGGAACGTGCCCTGGAACTGCTGGAACGAACTTCTACACTTGTGAACGGCAGGTGGCATGTCGGGCTTCCCTGGAAGGATGAAAATTGCAAAATGCCCGACTCCTTTCCTTATGCATTGTCGCGACTGAAGGCAGTGGAACGGAAGATGGAAAAATGTAGTCAATACGCCGAGCGATACAGAGACCGTGTGCAGCACTTGTTTCACAACGACTACGCTCAAGTGCTGACCAATACCGAAGTTACCGACCGAACTTGGTATTTATCCCACTTCGGCGTTGATAACCCGAATAAAAAGAAATTGCGACTTGTTTACGACGCGGCGGCCAAAACAAACGGCGTGTCGCTTAATGACTACCTACTAAAGGGACCAGACCTACTTAAGTCACTATTTGGAATAATGCTAAGGTTTCGAGAACATAGAATAGCAGTCACCGGCGATATAAAAGATATGTTCCTGCGAATAAAGATAAGAAACGAGGACCAAAACGCACTGCGATTTTTATACAGAAGTAATCCCAATGAACCTGTGAAAACCTACGTCATGACCTCTCTTATATTTGGAGCTAACTGCTCGCCATTTATCGCCCAGCACATAAAAAACAAGAATGCTCAACGCTTTGAGAGTACCTATCCAGCCGCATGCGAAGCTATATATAATAATCATTATATGGACGATTATATACATAGTTTACCTAACGAGAAAATAGCCATTCAATCAATACGAGAAATAAAAATGATACATCAGCAAGGAGGCTTTGAGGTACGTAACTGGACGTGCAATAGTAAACAAGTACTCGAGACTATTCCAAAAGAAGATCTTGGCGAGGCGGCCGTAAGGTTCAATATAGGAGAACAATATGGAAGCGAAAGAACCCTCGGTTTAATTTGGTATCCACATGAAGACGCCCTGGGCTTCGACGTTTCATTCAAGAAAATTCCAGAAAATTTAATAAATGGAACCCAGCGGCCTACCAAGAGAGACATGTTACGAGTAGTGATGTCAATTTTCGACGTTTACGGATTTTTAGCACCGTTCACGATAAATGGAAAAATTATATTACAAGAATGCTGGCAAAGAAATATCGAGTGGGACGATACAATACCGGATACAATTTACGACAAGTGGTGTAAATGGATAAAATGTTTGAAAGAATTAAATAATATACGCCTGCCTAGATACTACCATGAGGCGGCCGCTAAGGGAGCGAGCGAGTCGGTAACAGAACCGGTCGTCAGTCAGACTAATACGCCGCCGCTGTGCGCTGCGCCCGCGCCGCCTGCACCGGGACAGTTTACATCACAATTAATGACCGACGCGAGCTATACTAACCTGGAGTTACACGTGTTTTGCGACGCTTCACTCCAAAACAATGTGCACAGTTGCCTACTGGCGCTGGAAAAATAACGCGCAAGTGAATAAAGCGTTCATAGCCAGTAAATGTCGAGTAGCGCCGAATAAAACTACCACAATACCGCGCCTCGAGCTGCAAGCAGCTGTTTTAGCCGCCCGCTTAGCTGAAACGATATTAAAAGAGCATAAACTACAAGCGGAGCGCAAAATATTCTGGACCGACTCAAGTACAGTGTTGCACTGGATTAGAAATAACTGTCGCACATATAAGCCATACATAGCCAATCGCCTGGGTGAAATAGATGAACTGACACGCAGCAGTGAGTGGAGATACGTTCCGACGAAACGAAACATTGCCGATGTGGGCACGAGAGAAACGTATGACATTTCTATCCTGCAAAATGAGTGGCTATATGGACCGGACTTCCTGCTCAGTGATGAACCGACCTGGCCACAGGATGTACTGGAACCTGAAATAAATAAAAATAATTTAGAACTCGTATGTATAATGAAAAAAGAAGAAATTTACTTACCTGTACCGGACCCTGCTAGATTTTCGTCCTGGTTACGCTTACTTAGATCTACGCATATGGTACTTACCTTTATAAACCGGTGTAGAAAACTTACCGGTGACGTCACGGGAACTAATATGGACTACGCTGAGAATTTGTTGTTGAGGCACTCGCAGACTCAGACCTTTGGACAAGAAGTGAGTAATTTAAAACTTGGTAAAAATATACAAAGAGATAGTAAAATACTTACCTTGTCACCGTTCCTCGACGAACACGGAGTCATGCGTGCAGGGGGCCGCATCGACGCGGCAGAGCACGTTGCGCCTGCAATGAAGCGACCAGCTATCCTGGACGGCCGAGACCACACGGCTCGACTAATTGTCAAGTTTTACCACGCTAGCGCCGCGCACGGAAACCAGGAATTGGTAGTAAATAACCTGAAACAGAAATACTGGATTACTAGAATACGACCTACAGTGAAAAATGTCGTATCTAAATGTATGATATGTCGTATAAAAAAATGTAAACCTGAAATACCTAGAATGGGAAACTTACCGAATGCTAGAATGGCTCATCATCAGCGTCCCTTTTCCTTTTGTGGCGTTGATTTATTCGGTCCCATGCAAGTAACGATTGGACGGCGTCGTGAGAAAAGATATGGCGTCTTGTTTACATGTTTAACTGTACGAGCCATTCATTTGGAAACAGTAGGATCACTCACGTCAGACTCATTCATTATGGCTCTTCGCCGCATGGCTGCGAGACGAGGCTGGCCGCAGCAAATCTTTTCGGACAATGGTACTAACCTGAGAGGGGCCGACGCCGAGCTTAAGCGATCAGTGCAAGACTTAGATGAGAAGACACTTCAAGACGAAGCCATGAACCATGGAACTAAATGGACGTTTATTCCCGCTGCTAGCCCTCATTGGGGAGGGGCGTGGGAGAGACTGATTTCCAGTGTGAAGACTTCACTGAAAGTTATATTGAAAGAGCGAGCACCTAAAGAGGAAACATTAAACACTTTGCTCGCCGAAGTTGAAAACATTGTTAACAGCCGACCTTTGACCCATGTCTCTGTAGAGCCGAACAGCAGTGAAACACTAACACCTAATCATTTCCTCGTGGGGTCTTCATCTAACTTACCTCAAATTGGTGTATACGATGGTTCTGAGATATATTTGAGGAAGCAGTGGCGAATATCTCAACTGCTTGCTAATCAGTATTGGAAACGATGGGTAAAAGAGATCCTACCTGACCTGATACCACGGAGAAAGTGGCACACAGAGACGAGGCCCTTACAAGAGGGAGACCTTGTGCTGCTAGCAGACCCTGACGGACCCCGAAATGTGTGGCCACGGGGAGTCATACAAAAGGTCATGCCTGGAAGAGATGGCAGAGTCAGAATGGTACAGGTAAAAACCAAGACTGGTTTACTTACCCGATCTGCCACACGCGTCGCTCGTCTACCTATTGAGAATGAGTGCTGCTAAGGCAGCACTGGGGTGGGGCATGTGAGCGACGTAACAACCATTTTTTATTTATTTAAATTTTGTTAATTGTAGCTGTCAACGTCAAAGCGAGGGGACCCGCGGGGGGCGGGTTCGAGTCCGGGGCGCGGTATGCCTTTTGCTTACCGCCGATGCAAATGTCAGTGTCGATAACAGCTTTTGCCTACACCGCACGTCCTCTCAGCTTAGCAAAATCTTTTGTACCCTCTTTTGATATTTTAATAAAAAATATCCCAAAAACTCGCCCATTTTTCGGGGTAAAAGCCCTGCCCTCCACAAAAGGATTTTTCGAAATTCCCACGTGATAGGAAATAAATGGGATTTATATTTTCACTTCGAAATGGCCCTCTTTCAGTAACTATAATTATTAGAAACTTAAAATTTAGCATGCAAGTAGGTAAATAAAAGCTAAAAATTTCAGGATTTTACGAAATTCCCACGGGATAGTGAATAAATAGGATTTGTATTTTCACTTTTAATTAATGACCCTATTTCCGTAACTATAATTATTAGAGACTTCAAATTTGGTAAACAAGTAGGTAATACTAACAGCTAAAAACTATTTTCTGGATTCATCAAAATTCCCACGGGATAGGGAATAAAATGGGATTTATATTTTCACTGCAAAATGGCCCTATTTGCGTAACTATAATTAATAGAAACTTCAAATTAGGCATGCAGGTAAGTAAAAACTGTCTCAAAGATTTTCCGAATATCCCACGGGATAAAACGAATAAAGAGGATTTTTATATACTTACCAACTGAATTAGAAAACGCATAAACTAAACCAATAAAACTGGGGACTGGAGATTTGGCAAACTGATGTAAATCTGGTAACAATTATTTAGCAGTGACATCCTACTCATTTTGGTGAGGATCGTCTCCGTAGAAGGGAACTCCTCAAAAGTTGATGGCACACGCAAAAGACTTTACATGATTGTTAAATTTCAATGACAATGCGTTTATATGATATTTATATGATGCTGCAGCCAGGGTCGTCTGCTGATGACGGAACTCCTCAAGGGCTGATAGCATAGATACGAAATTTTACATGTACGTTCAACGAGCTAACACAATTACTTTGCCCATCCGCGACCTTTATGATACTTTTGTGCCCATGCAATGTGTGTTCATGCAGTTCCTCCACCTCCATACTGTAAGAACACACAAATCACACAAATCCATCTATCACTACCACCACTTTACACTGACGCTTTTCGAACTCAAACAGAGCTCATCTTCAGAGCAACACAATCGTTCAGCATGCTACGGTGTGAAATTTGGCATAGATGGACCTAAAGTAATGCAAAGGTGCACTAGGGCAAAGATTTGAGAAATAGAAAGAATAGGAAAAATATCTCAACTTTGTTTTTTTCTTTGTTTGTTGGGGGTCATCTCTGAAACTATTGAGCTGATTTAACCCTTAACCGCCTACGTGCGGTCTCTCAAACCTTAGCAGATTTAAAAATGATAATATTCGATGCAATCGCGGCGCACAAACTTCTAGTGACCTTGTACCTTTTCGGGGGTCAATCAATGGCCACCATGTGGTCGACACGTTTGGATGTGTATTCCTTTGAATTAAGTGAGCATAATACTGGCGACAACCGTCTCAGAGACCGTAGGTAGGTGGTTGCGTAATATTCTTACGTGTTCTCCCAGACCGAACGCAGGTGGTTGTGTGTTTTATTTGTTAATATTTTTATTATAATTGAAAAATATAAATTTTAATTTTTTAGTAAAACATGCTAAAATTTGTAGCACAGCCACAAAATGTGTTTAAAATAAGTGACATCATTGAATGCAAGAGACTAATTTGTCTCGAATGTTCGAAAAATTATTATCGATTGCCGACAAAATGGTTGTTTTGAGGGTTTCCAATTTTATAAAATAAAATGTTCCTGTAAAATTAAATCAGTTGAATAACTTGGTTGATCATTCAATTTGATGAAACTTTAATAATAATCTTTATATTATGTTCCTATATTTAGAGGTCTCATATCCCTTTCGGGTAAGTAATTTTACAGTAAAGATAGGAGAAGTACTGAAATGTGTTAAGTTTATAAAAAAATCTATTGATTTATTTTGTAATGTTTATTGCAAATAAATAGCATAGACTGTTACAATTTTATTAATTACATTTTTAATAAATTTAAACTAAATTTCTATAATTATTGCATATCCTTTAAAACTAGTGGTCTCCTAGACCGCTCATAGGTGGTTGTGTTTCTGAAACAGGACGTAGGTAGTTAAGGGTTAAATAATTCTTTTATCAATAGAAAGATACACTATCCCTGATTGACATTAGACTTCTTACTTTAAGAAAAATTGCAAACTTTCCGCAGAATAAAAATAAGTTTCAATTTTGAGGCACATTTTCAAAATTATTTCAATAAAAGAAAGCTAATCTGAAAGTGTCTCTAATCGACAATTAAGAATATTAAAATAGATCATAACAGTAATTCATGTCCCGCGGGAACTTTACAATTTCTCGGGATATAATCCTATATCGTGTATGAAGTCGTGGGCAAAAGAAACGCGTAGTATGTACTTTAACGTTTTGTAAAATTCCAACCCTGAATCAGCTAAGCAGGGTTTCAAAGTTGGTAAGAATCATAATTAATTACGTATGTAGGTCGATTTTTGTATTACAAAATTTGCAACATCTGTATAAAATAAAATCTGTCCGTATTTGTTTGTATTTCCATACAAATTAAATTAATCAAAACACGAAAAAATTATCGCAGAAAGTAAATGTATGTTATTCCAAATTTAACGCGAGCGAAGCCGCGGGCTAAAGCTAGTTATTAGAATAATTCTTTTCTCCCCACTCTGATATCTTGTCTCTGGGGACGCGCCATCGCATCTTCCGAGGAGAAGAGAACTGCTAGACGCTAAGCTGATGATTTCGTGTATGACGCTCGCACTTTCTTAATTAAGGTCTGTTTTACATTATAATTGTAGGATTCTATGTGGGATGAGTCGTCGTGAATGAAATACCAGTCTTTAACTTTAATATGCTGTTATTGTTATTGCCCTGGTACCTGCCCTTTTCTTCAACTCCATTCCACGAGAACGCCCCGCCACAATTTTCATTTACGACTAACGAATCCATCTGATTTCCCTCGAAACCCGAAGGTTTTTCTAATAGCTCAAGGATTGTAAATAATTAAAAAAGTTGAACGAAAAACTTATTTTTAACAAATAACATTTATTGAACCAAATTTTTAATAATAATAATAATAATAAATTCATTTATTTCGGGCATCTTGGCCGTACAATAAATACCTTACAGACTAACATACATTATAATCAATAATATAAAAACACAATAGGTAATAATAACAAAAATATAAGAATTATAAAATAGTAATAATTTTAAGCTATAACATGCTAACTAGATTTATGTTAAGATATCAATTGACTGATTGATTATAATTAATGATAAAGTATTTTACCTACACTAATTATTGATTTATACAAAAATAGATAATAAACTACACCTAAATACCTAATAGTAGACAGTCTACTACTAGTCTGGCAAGTATAACTTGTCACGCGTGAAAACTCTCTTCTAGTTAAATAAAACTGCAGACATACATTAACATGGCATTATTATTTTTCAAGTAAGAATTACTTACAAATTAATCTCGTGTTTCTTCCACTCCCGCCAAGAGAGCTCTGCGTTGACAGTTCTCTCATGTAGTTAATATAAGCAACTTATTAAAACAAATATGCAATTAATTATTTTTGTAATAATATCACCGATGTGGAAATTAAAGAAATATTAAATTAACTTCATTCCTTTTACATTATTGTCAAAATAACCAGTATTTCATTTATTAACTTTATTGTGAGAAAAATATTGGAACGTATGAACATAAATTCATGACATACTTACTGGTTTACAAAGGTTACTTAAAACTACTGAGTATTCTATTTAATCTAACACGAGCAATGTGCAATGTTGAAATTTGTTCTGACATGATTCAAATGACAGATGGCAAACTGATGGAACTAGAGTCCCTCCTAGTCCCTCCTACTGTTACTGTTACACAAACTATCGATACTTTTACTTTTGCATGTACATACCTACCTAGTGCAAAAAGTGGCAATAGCATTATTTGTTGGTTTAAACGTTACGCTATCGAACTGAAAGTCATATTTGAATTTAAAAATATAATTTATTCAACACTTGGTGTCACTTTCCGACTCTGACGAACAATCTTGCAAATTATTAATAATTAGTTCGTTTATTTTACTGCTTTTATTTTTACCGATAATCCTCACCTCTAGCAATGAGGGTTTTCACAGAGGCGAAATATCGTTAGATGGCGTTAGTATCGTGAGGTCCGTTTGACGTTTGACGTTGGTTCGTGATTGGTTAAATAACTAAATGAGCCAATCGCAAGCAACCGTCAAACGGACCTCCGATACTAACTCCATCTAGCAATATTTCACCTGTGAAAACCCTCCTGGCGGCCTATTATTTACGGCGTTTATTAAATAAAGTAAGTAAAATAATAGTGCTTACGTAGTAACTTAACATATTGTTAGCAAATTTTAATTCAAATATTTTTTCAAGAATTATATCTCTGCTGGAAAAAATAAAAAATTAGTTACCGCGACACAAAGTTACATAATCATCATGTGTCATTTCAATCATCTTGGAACAAATAAAGTAAGTATAATCTGTTTTGCCAACCTAAAAAACCACCCAGACAAGCAAATTAAATTCAAGCAACATTTATAAGATCATCTCGCATCAGCAGATAGGTATGTATGTACACTCGAGTTCATAAGCTTGTGAGCAAAAATTTGATCAAAAATATCTGAATACGTCTAAGTATTGTTAACGGGGTAAAAGCGTGTTCAGATGTTTTTGCTCACAAGTTGATGAACTACTGGGTAGGTACTAATGGGTTTGATACTTTGATTACAAATAAGTATCGATCGAGCCTTCAGAATTTTGCTGTAGCGCTTAGGTTCATTATTTCTGTATTTCACATTGTTATAACTAACATAAAGAATAGCGAAGTGCTCATAGCAACAGTTCAAAACTTAAAAAAAATGAGGAAAATAAAGTACTTATTTCATTTCCGATCGCAATTATATCAAAAACACATCTACCAAAGTTCGTTTAAGTATTCTAACTCAGCACTAATTTCCTTCCATTCCTTATACGATTTAATGTAGGTAAAAGTTGACACTTGTTTGACACAATTTACTAAAATATTTCCAAAAATTACCTAATTCTAATCTGTAAATAATAAAAATAAGTATAACAAGTATTTATTCTATTCATTCACAGGGTTACCAGTGTAAAGATGATGGTTTTTGTTTTGCTAAAAAATGTGTTGCTATTCCTAGCAACTTAGTGATTAATACGGTGTGGATTTGGCGAGCGCTTTATCACAGTTTGCTTCATTGAGGTTTGTGGTTCATAAATTGCTTTATTAATTTTGCACAAAAACAAATAAACCACACAATAAGACAGTCACTATATTATACTATCGAAGCTTTTATAAAACATCATTAAAATCGCAAACTTTAACGTAAACCTTAGATGAATGATTGGTCTCGCGCGCTCGCTCGACTTGATACCGCGCTAACTAAAAACAAAACGTTCGTGAATGCGGCAACTCAATATTGTAGTGTGCGTAAGAAAGGTGTAAGACAATTTGCAAGGATGCTAGTGTGCGTGACGAATTGTGTTGCCAGCTGCTCCACTGTTACCCGAATTATTGGGAAAATAAATTATTCTGTGGTCTATTAAGTTACTGGTTACAAAATGTATCTTGGGAAATACTTAGAAATTAAGAAGTAATTAAGAGTGAATGTATTAATATGTTTGTGTCTAGGTTAGGCGTAGGTTTCTTCTTTAAAAAAATGGTAGGTATGATGTAGGTATATCAATGATCAGGCTTCACTTTTAATTAAAAAATATATATATTTATGGACATTCAATATTTACAAATTATTACTGAAAATTCATGGACTGAGTCACCAACTAAGAAGTTTTGCGTACTTAACACGTTGCACCTATAGTTAAACCTAATATAATGTACAGGTTAATGAAGACTAAAATAAAAATAATTGTTTACAAAATATACATACATAGGTACATGCATACATACATACTTACATACATACGCTTGAAAAACATAACCCTCTTTCGGGCAGTCGGGTAAAAAGTTAACATTTCAGGAAAATGGGTAGAAATACGAAAAAAAATTTTTTTGGTTTCCCGTAATACCTAAGTAAATCAGCCGATCGGGCTTTTGACTGGGAAGACGAAAAACATTTTTAATTTTAAGACACATTCACCCCTTAATTAAATAGTGTCGGGTAACAATTTATACACCTTCAGTGTATAATATCACAAAGATAAACATTAAATAATATAGAACTAGGTTATGTATATATAATAATTACGTTAGATACTTAAATAAAATAAGTTATTAAAATTTAACATCATTTAATGATGATAACAATAAAATTCAATTTATTAAAATCTCAACCACTGGCGTTTAGGGTTCATGTTATTTTATTTTGTAATTTCGAAATTATACGATGTTTACTGATGGTATGTGATCCCAGTGTCCTTCTTATTTCTTGTAGTATTATTTTGAAACAGTTTCACTGCGAAAACTGGCATCTACTTCGGTTTATGACCAAAATTTAACAAAAATTCGGGACATGCACTTTACGCACAGTTTGCAACGCGACTGACTCGCCTCGGGCTCAGGTACGCCGATTTCGGCGTACTATTTGTTGCCGCATTTGACAAGTACGCCGGCGGTATCTAGTCGAGCGAGCGCGCGAGACTAATCATTCATCTAAGAGGTAAATATTCAAACGACATAGCTACCCGTTGCTAGGCTTGCCGTGGCTCGCCTTAGCAACGGCTAATAACGCCTAGCAACCAAAAAACGCTGAAAAAAACACGTTTCTTGTATGACGACCCCCTTTAATTTGTAACTTTATTTTATTTTTAGTATTTGTTGTTATAGCGGCCACAGTAATACATAATCTGTGAAAATTTCAAGTGTCTAACTTTTACGGCTTCAGAGATAGAGCCCTGTGACAGACGGACAGACAGACAGACAGACAGACAGACAGACAGACAGACAAAGACAGACAGACATATTTATGGGAATTACTAGTTCTATTTTGATGATCATGAGTGAATGAGTGAGTGAGTGTCATAAATGCGAAACTTTGCTTTCGCTTAACTTCGGAACTAAATGACCTACAGACTTGAAATTTTGGATTTTAAGTATGTGATTATAGCTTACTAGATGACAAAAATTTCTGCGTTCTGGTTTTATCCAGAGGTTCTCAAATAGGGGCCTGAAAATGCGGCGAAATGGTTCCAGTTATATCTTTTAATATTAGAAATAATCTTGCGAATAAAAGATCAGCACAACTTTGACATGACTTTTATATATAACGTTTCCTTGACATAGAACAGAAAAAGACAAACCATAGACAAACATAAATCGAAACAAACCTATTAGCACAATAAAATAATCTAACACTCCTCCTCGATTATAAATGTAATGATTTAAAATCTGAACATTTACAATCGCACTATAACGGCTGCAAAGTAAATAACATAAAATGTATAGCATCCGCTAAAGTAATAAAACTGTAAAAGAAATAGTGTCTATCATTAACACATTAATTATACTAGCTCCTCCTTAATTTGGAACGCATATCTTATAAAAGTAATAAGAAATATTATATATTAACTAGTGTACAGACAACAAATTCCTGTTATGAGTAAATTTTTCTGCAGACAATATCTTAGTAAACATATCAGCTGCATTATTATATGAGTCGACATGGTATAAAGCAATGGTTTTATTTCTAATTAAATCTTTGACAAAGTGATATTTAATATCAATATGCTTTGCACGTTTGCTATTTTCATAGCTATTTGACATGGCAATAGCTCCCATGTGTCTACATAAACTATAGGTATCAAACACTCACCAAAGTCTCTCGCTAGTCCTTTGATGTTTATTACCTCACTGCACGTAGTTGCCAGTGCTATATATTCTGCTTCGGCTGTAGAAAAGCGCGACGCTATTCTGTTTCCGTGAAAACCATCCAATGACATTTCCACAATACATTATCACACATCCACTCATACTTTTCCTGTCTATTTTCTGACTTGCCCAATCGGCATCTGAGTAGGCTTCGATAGTGTAACTGTCAGTATCTTTCTTGTAGTTCATTCCATAATCTTTGGTTTGTTTCATATATCTCAGAATCCTTTTCGCTTGTTTCCAGCATTCAATATTCGGTTTATCTAAAAATTGACTTAAGTAGGATACTGCATAACTGATATCCGGCCTTGACACTGTTGCTAAAAACATTAAGCTCCCAATTATTTCTCTGTACGGAACATCTATTACTTCAGTTGTTTCTGTTATTTGTATATCCTTTTCCATAGGTGTCTTAACTCATTGCATTCAGTCATATTAAATTTCTCTAACATTTTTTCTATTTGTTTGCTTTGATTTATTTTCATTCCATTTTCATCTCTAGTAATTTCCATTCCAAGAAATTTGTTAATCATTCCCAAGTCTTTTGCATTAAATTCTTGAAATAACATCATCTTTACTTTCTTTTATTTCTTCCTCTTCTCCTGTCAGCAGTATGTCATCGACAAATACTAAAAACCATACTTTGCTGTTATAATATAAGCAAAAATCATGTTGAGACCTTTTTAGTCCACGTTGTTTAATAAGAAATCATTAAGCCGTTCATTCCAGCATTTTGGACTTTCTTTCAATCCGTATAAGCTTTTTAACTTCAATATTTTATTCTTCTCAACCTTTACTCCTTTCGGTACTTTTATATATCTTCATTTTCCAACACTCCATTCAAAAAAGCTGTAGGTATATCTAATTGACATATACCATAATTCTTTCTTACTGCATGTGCTAACAGCATTCTAATTGTATTCATCCTTGCTACGGTGAATAATTGTTTCCGAAATAGCTCTCCTTTTGCTGAAAACCTTTTGCTACTAATCTAGCCTTCTTTAGTCCGTTTTCTTTAGTCCTAAACACCCATTTCGTATCAATTGCCTTTTTGCCTTTAGCTTCTACTGCTTCCCAGGTTTGTAATTTTCTAGTGAATTAATTTCTTTTGTATTGCTTCTTCCCATTCTTTGTCTTTAATCGCTTCTTCATAAACTACAGGATCTTCTGAACTTATTAAACAGTATGCCATGTAAACTTCATAGTCATTCAAATGTTTTGGTTTATTTATTTTTCTTCCTGACCTTGTATTATCAATCATATCATTTGAACATAAATGAAATATGTCTTCTTCTGTTGTAGTCTTAATTTCACTTCCATTATTTGCTTCATCATTACGTCTGTTTATATTTTCATTATTTGTCTCGATTCCAATATTTTCATTTTCATTCTCATTTACTGATGTTTTTCCATTATTTATTTCGACTTCTTCTTCTTCATCATCATTATTTATATACGTAAGAACTTAGTCTGTGTTACTTCTGTCTTTTCATTTTTGTATACAATTTCGTTTTCATTAAATTTTACATCTGTAGATATAATTACTTTATTCGCTGTTGGATCATATAGTCTATATCCCGAGCCAGAGTATCCAACCATTATTAACTTCTTAGCTCTTGGCTCTAACTTTCTTGGTTTAGGTAATGTGACAGCCCATGCTTGGCTGCCGGAAAACTCTCAGTTTTGACAAGTTATTATGACCATGCCATAACATTAATGGTGTTTTTCCATTTAATGCTGCAGTCGGACTTCTATTTATCTCATATGCAGATGTCATTACTGCTTCGCTCCATAATTCTTTTGGTAATTTAGTCTCAATTAGTTTTGTTCTCACTTTATTTAATATTGTACGGTTCATTCTCTCTGAAGTTCCATTTTGCTGGGGCGTGTAGGGAGTTGTATATTCTATTTGTATGCCCTTATTTGTACAGTAATTTTTAAAGTTGTTTGAATTAAATTCGCCCCCATTATCTAGTCTTAATCTTTTTGATTTTAGTCCGAATTGTGTTCTTATAAGCTTTATGTAGTTTATTATATTGCTTTCAGCTTCATCTTTAGTTTTCAGTAAACGTACCACAAGGTAATGTGAATAGTCATCAATAAGTACTTGAAAGTATTTAAAGCCATATATGCTAGTTGGTTCTATCGGTCCACATATGTCGGAATGTATTAAATCTCCAATTGTTTACTGTTGCTTTCTGATAATAGAAGCTTCTCCTTGTGCTTTTCCTTCAATACAGGTATCGCATATCTTCTCTGGTACAGGTAAGTTTAAAAGTTTCAAATCATTGTAGTTTATATGACCAAGTCTTTTGTGCCATATATCGCTGTTGCTGTTTGCAATATGAGCTTCTTCAATATTCAAGTCAAGTTTCAGTGTGTACAAGTTATTACTTTTATTACCTTTAATACATATGTTTTCTTTCCGTATTAAAACATTGTTGTTAGTAAATGTGATGTTAAAACCTTTTTCTGTTAGCTTGTTAATGGATAATAAATTATGTCGCAATCCATCTACTAGTAATACTTCAATTTCAATTTGTAATGGTCGTGAACATTGGTAATCAACTGTTAAGATGCCTTTTCTTCGAGCAATCAGGACCTGTCCATTTGCTATTTGTATTTTTAGTGGTGTTGATAGTTCTGTTATATTAGTTATATATTTTTCACATTCTTTCTTTACCATATGGTTTGTTGCACCTGAATCTAATATGAAATTATCTGGGCCCATAACCTTTTAATATTAGAAATAATCTTGCGAATAAAAGATCAGCACAACTTTGACATGACTTTTATATATAACGTTTCCTTGACATAGAACAGAAAAAGACAAACCATAGACAAACATAAATCGAAACAAACCTATTAGCACAATAAAATAATCTAACAATATCCCTACTCAATTATTATTACCTAAAAAAATATATTTAAAGAATGTTTTCCCACATAAATACTTTATCCAGGTTGTTTGGCAAAGATAAGCATATTTGAATATAAATAAAAAAAATCTAAATTTAGTCACTAGTTATGAAGAGTACAATGTTTATGTACAGTCAAGGAATCTGAATCACGTACCAAGGTGGAACCTTTTCATAACCAATTTCGCTATGATTTATTTGACAGATGTATGGGATGTCAACATGACATTAGTAGCACAAAGGTTCCACCCTGG
>NC_133495.1:15185075-15199979 GCF_025370935.1 Choristoneura fumiferana
GAAGAAGACCGCGATATTTTTAGCTCTTTGGAGGTGGAAAAACGGTCGGTAAAGACAGCGAAGATATTCTTCCTGCCTTTCTTGTTTGTAATCTACTCTTATTTGGGTACTACTGTTGTTAGCTGGACTTTTGCTTCTATTCTGAATGGTAAGAGAGACTGTAGAAAGCTTTATTTCATAGTTATCTCCATCATCATCATCGTCATGTTAGCCCTAAGACGTTCCCCGTAGACCTCCTGCTGCTTCGGTTGAAAGCAACTGGAGATATCCTCAGAATTGGCAGTTTTTAATTTTGTCCACTAATGAATGGTGAGTTATAGAGAGGGTAGGTCGAAACGAAATTATTGGCTGATCAATATTACCTTCTCTTTATTGGATTTTCTGAAGAAGCAAGATCATCAACTAACTCAGCACATTAGCAAGCTAAAATGACAATAGTAATAGCAGATTGTTTTTTACGTGCAGACTGCAAATTATCTCCATACCAAATTACATCTAAACCGGTTTAGTGATTCAAGCGTGAAGAAGTAACAGTAATACCTCTAAGTAATAAGTAAATTTATAATATTAGTAAGGATCTCTAAATTCATAAGCCACGATGTATAAGACTGAAAGCTATTAAACGAAATATTTGAATCTAGTCGGACTGTAGGCTGGCTCATAACCGTGAGTCAGTTATTCTTTACGTTTAACCTTCCTCGTGTTGCAGGCACACCCATCCAGACCCAGGTAATCTACTTCCCCACGCCAGCCCACACCGGTTTCCCTTATAACCTCCTACGCCTCTTCATCATTGGCCACTGGTGGCTGCATGCCACAATGATGACCACCTCCGATTGCCTTTGCTCTTTGCCCATCTTCTTCGTAGCGGCTAAGTTCAAGCAAGTCCAGATGTACTTCGAAAATCTGGAGTTATGGATCTAGAGCATTGAGTGGTGAAGACTTTAAAAAGGCGGTTATTGATGGGATCAAGCTTCACCGTAATGCTTTGTGGTGAGAGTAAATTTAAGGAGACTCTTTGTCACTGGTAACGCCATCTACTGTTTATGTGTAGTACTTGCTAGCTTCAAGACAGGGAATTTGAAATTATTTATTCGATGATGAGGGCTAAAAGACAGGTGAAATATCGCTAGCTGGCGTTAGTATCGTAAGGGTTTTTTGACGTTACGGTGTTGCTTGCATTGATTGGCTCATTTAGTTATTGGCCAATTGGAAGCAAGACCGTGACGTCAAAAACACCAATCTTTTGCCTGTCTTTTAGCTCTCATTGGACTAAGCATGGTTCAGCTGAAACTTGTATATGGCACTACCTGAAACACAGGATAAAACGTAAACTACGGTATTACAATATGAGTCTATGAGATGAAGCCCTTTTCGAAATGCGCGGTATAAATAAAAATAGAAATACAATATTAATATTTACTTATATTTTGAACTCTTTAGGTGTGCAGCAACATCCAGTCTGCAATGGGAACTTTATACGGCATTCAGATCTTACAAACTGTTATTTTGGGCGGCATATCCCTATGCCAACTTGCCGTAAGTATATCAGTACCTATCACAATCTTAAGATGCTGAGAAATTCAGCACCACTCTTCACTCGTGCTGTTTTTTTTTTGTTGAGTCGCCTTAAGAGCCAAAGACATTAGGTCCTTGTTTTTGTTAATTGTTTTAGTTTTTTTTTATTATTTAATATAACTAATATAAGGTGTTTGCGCCATCATGCGCGATATACCCACATACAAGTATAAACGTTTTCTGCTACCAGTCGAACTTATTATATTAAATTAAGTACTAGCACTTACTGACTACTATTGAATGTCCTCTGATCAGTTTACACACGCCGTCGTGTGTCCGAGTTGTCCAGTCCGTTCACTCACGCATATATTCAGTGCGACACGCCCGTGCCGTGTGTTGCTTACGTTTATTAGCCTAAACACCACCCAGTGACGTCACGCCCCAAACTAAATGGGATTTCTCCCTTAATTATGAGTTTTCACTGAACACTGTCACCAACCATAGGACCACTATATTTTGACGAGACCAGTACACTACTGTTCTAATCCTTTTAAATTACCGCGCTAAGCGGTTAATTAACACTTAATCATTAAGTTTACATCCACAATACAAACACTCAAACCTTGGGCAGTTTAACACCGATTTTATAACAAACAAAACTAATCGTTTTCGCCATAAAACATGTAAGGCTGCGCGCGCGCATCACAACAGACTCGCCTGTGACACGGGCCACACCCGCTAGCGCGCACTCACCCGCAATCTCGCTAAAAAAAACAATATGACCGACGGCAGCGCACCGGCCTCACTGCCCGGGTGCCTTACGATTACGTAAAGAACAGTATGGTGAATCTTTTGTCAACATCCCCCCGTCCCGGTCTGAGGAGCAGACCGCTAGCTTATTCTACGGGAAGGCGAGAGAGAGACGCCACGGCTCTCCGCAAAACCGAACCCTCGACCAACACCTCAGCCACACGCGGAGTTCCATCTCCACCAAAAATCAAACGCAAAATGCGACCTCGTCGCCAAAGCAATGATGGCAGATTTGCCTCTTTCAATAATACTAAATCTCCTTCCTTGGGAGGCTCAGTCCTGTCTGTCCACTTCACTCTCTGTTGTAATAAATGCAAATATTCAAGAGACCAGCGACTCCAAAAGTTCTGGCTCATTTGCTGTAACATTTGAAAGCGCGACAACCGATATACACGTTCATCCTTCCACGGGTATTCGGGCAGGGCGGTCAGGGGCCCCCCCACCAAAAAATGACCAGGAGTGAGGACTTCCAAATCATTTGGATCCTGAGATAGTGGACAGAGAGGACGAGAGTTGAGGACCGCCTCAACCTTACAAAATACAGTAGCTAGCTCTTCAAACGTTAGAGCTGTTTCTCCGATAATGCGGCGGAGGTGGGTCTTTGCTGATTTCACAGCAGCCTCAAAAATCCCTCCCCAATGAGGGCAATTTGGGGGACTGAACCGCCAAGTTACCCCCTTTTGGGCAGCAATTTGACTTAAACTATTACAATTCCTGTCAATAAATTCACAAACATCCTTAAGATAATTTACAGTCCCCTTATAATTTGAGCCGTTGTCGGAGCGAATAAGTGACGGTAGACCTCTACGCGACACGAAACGATCTAACGCAGCGACGAAGGCTTCAGTTGTCAAAGCGGATACCACCTCCAAGTGGACAGCCTTGCTCGCCAAACAAACAAATACACACAAGTACCCTTTTACAATCCGGGCATTCCGAAAGTTGGTTGTCTTGATCGAAAAGGGCCCGGCAAAATCCGTTGCCGTTCCATCAAACGGTCTTGACCTTGAAGGTCGAATTCTATCCGCTGGTAAATCGCCCATTTGCGGCTGCATAGTGGCCGCCTTTACTCTATAACATGAGATGCATCGAAACAAGACACTTCGGATCGCTCTCCGGGCAGACAAAATCCAAAATTCTCGTTGCAAAATGGCCAACAACGCATTGCAACCTGCATGAGCGTTGCGGACGTGTCGATCTGACACCAAGAGCTGCACCAAGGCTCCGCCTTTGGGCAGCATCAAAGGATGGCGGCTCTCAAACGGAAGGTCCGCCTTCCGGAGCCGGCCTCCAACCCGAAGAAGCCCATCAGAGTCGATGAACGGGTTCAAACGAGCGACCGCGCCTTTCAGCTTAGCGCGTCCCTCGCGCAAAATACGAAACTCTAACTCAAAGCGTGCGGTCTGCACGGTACGAACCCAGTGCAACAATGCGCTCCGGCGCTCATCTGCACTTGCAACAGGTTCCAAACGCTTTGCCTGTGGGTTACGACAGTTATGAATGAAGCGCCTGATCCAACTGGTAACACCCAAAAGCTTCTCCAAACTGCTATACCGAGCAAGTAACCAATCCGGCTCTGAAGTCGACTCAGTGACCACGGTATGCACACGCAAACCAGGTAAAGTCTGTGCTGAAGCGTCCATCTGACAAACAGGCCAGGAGGTTTCTGAACCCATCAGCCACTCTGGTCCCCACCAGAGCGGGTGAGACGTCAACTCTGGAGCCGTACACCCTCGGGAAGCACAGTCCGCTGGGTTAAGCTCCCCCGGTACGTGTCTCCAAATTATATCAATTCCAATGTTCTGGATTTGGGAAACCCGATTTCCCACGAAAACCTCCAAGGTATGTGGGGCCGCACGCAACCAGGCAAGCGCGACCTGACTATCCGACCAGGCGAAGATATTCTGTATCTCGACCGTGGCTGCAAACTCATGAGCAACGTGACTCAACAGTTTAGAAAGAAGATGAGCCCCGCTCAACTCAAGTTTAGGGATAGTTAGCCTAGTCCTAATCGGAGCAACCTTGCTCTTTGCTAACAAAAGCGAGACACTGACCCGGCCCTCGGTGTCAACTGTCCGCAGATATACAGACGCGGCGTAGCCGCGCTCCGACGCGTCGCAGAAACCATGAAGGCTGGCCTGATACCTTCCGGGCGGCAATATTCGACGAGGCAGGGCAATCCGATTGACCTCCTCAATCGATGAGATCAGCTCGAGCCACCCATCCAACGGAGGCCCGATCAGCGGCTCGTCCCACGAGACGCCCAAAGTCCAAAGTCGCTGGAGAAGACACTTCGCAGAAAATATCACTGGGCTTAACCAGCCGTTTGGGTCAAACATGCGAGCTATCATGGACAACACCGTTCTCTTGGTCCATGCCTTTGATACTTCCAAGTCCACTTGGAAGGTAAATATATCCTTTAGCGGCTGGTACTGCATGCCCAGCACCGCAATCCTGTTGGGATCATCCACATCCTCAAACAGGTGAGGGTTCTGTTGGTGATCCTCCGGGATCCCTTCTAGAACTTTAGGCTCATTGGACAACCATTTACGCAATTCATATCCGCCTGCCCTTAGGATTGCAATCAATTCATCCCGCAGTAAGAGGGCCTCCTCGATACTTTGGGCTCCGGTGCAGACATCATCTACATAAAGGTCACGTGACAACACGGAAGCCCCACGGGGGAAGCGGGTCCGGTCCCGTTCTGCCAATTCAAGCAACGATCGGATGGCGATGTAGGGGCTGGACTTCAATCCATAAGTATTTGTGTTCAGTTCATACACCGTCACAGGATCCTCAGGGCGCTCACGCCAGAGTATCAACTGGAATCGCCTGTCCTCAGGATGTATGATTGTCTGGCGAAACATCATCCGGATGTCCGCTCCAAAGACCACCTGATGTCTTCTAAAGTTCAGGATGATATCAATTATGCCTCTGTGCAACTTGGGACCGGAATGCAAACACTGATTTAATGAGACCCCGTTCGAGGTGGGTGCCGACCCATCAAATACGGTCCTCAATTTGCCTGTTGAGGCCTTCACCACTGCATGGTGGGGCAAGAAATAATGCTCAGTTGAGCTCCAATCAACTCGAGCCGGAGACATGTGACCCAAGTCCTCGTACTCGCGCATGAAATCTATATATTTTTTACGAAGTACGGGGTCACGCTGCATACGCCGCTCCATGGAAAGTAGTCGTTTCTCCGCAAGTGCCCTACTTTGCCCGAGGCTAGGACGAGAAGCAACAAAGGGCAACCTAGTTACAAACCGACCGGAGGACAACCTCTCGGTGTTCGATTGATAAAAGGCCTCGCACTCTGCGTGGTCAGGATCCATCCTAGGGACCATAGGTGGTTCCTCCACCTCCCAAAACCTTTGCATGGTCTTGGCCAAAGATGCAGTCGCGATAACCGTCGGCTCCTTCATGGAGTCGTTCTCAAACACAGGGCCCATCAGGGCAAAACCAAAAATGGTGGATACTGCCAACATTGAAGACGAACCCAGAGCCTTCCGGGTGCCCAACAAAATCCAACCTAAAACGTCCGAGCCCAGGAGCAGGTCTACTGGGCCGGGATGAAAAACAAAGGGGTCGGCCAAATCCAAACCTGAAACCAAAGACAACACGGCCGGCGGTATGTCTGTAGAGGGCTGCCAACCTGCAATGGTATCCATTACCAGCGCTGAAGTCGTGATCCTCATTGTGGAGGACTGCAGCGAAGAAAACGTGACAAGTGTCTGTCCCGTCAGACACTTCACCTGTATACCACCAACTCCAAGAAGTGGCACAGGTGAGTCCTCCACGGCTAAGCCTAACTGATGTGCCACTCGAGTGGTGACCAAACTTTTCTGAGCCCCTGAGTCTAACATGGCCCTTACAGTAATAGATTTTCCCCCACTACCCCATATGCGGACCGCCGCGGTAGGGAGCAGAACCGTCCGCGGTTCTGTCCCACTGTGGGAGCAGACTAGTTATGGGTTCCCCCTTGGCTCCAAGCCAGGGGAATACGATTGACCAGGATAGTACGGTGGGCGAGTGCACATCCCCATGTAAGGGGGCGCATAACCCGCGGCCCTGCCGTACCTAGCATACGGCGGATGGTACTCCAGCCGTGGGGGCGGTGAAAACCGCCGTGGCTCCGTTTGGCGAGTAGTAGGAGCCGGGGCGGAGGGAGGTGTCCCACCTCTCACTTCCGCTTTAGGGCCCCCGCCCATGGGAGCCCAATCCGGGGCCTGGCCAGCCACATACTGGCCATGCATTGGAGGCGCGGGGTCCCGGACTGCCGAGGCCCGTGCAGGCACACGACCCCCTCCCAAGGGGGGTGCGACGAGCGAAGCCACGTCCTCCGTCCGACGGTGGAGAGCTTCGCGCAGGAGCACCCCCGCCCATAGGGGGCCCCTGCCTCATTACCGGGGAGCCAGCCCCGCTTCGATTCATGCAGAGCAGCTCGTGGTGCTGCCCACGGCATGCACTGCATGGCTTGACTCTGCGGCAGTCACGTGCATAGTGACTGCCCAGGCAATAAAAGCAAAGTTCATGCCGCTTCACCATGCGGCGCCTGTCCACTACTGGCAGCCTCTGCCAGTCCCTGCATTGCAGCAGGCCGTGACCCATTTGACCACACTGCAGGCAGTCCGCGTCCCTCGCAACTGCCGCTGTATGGACGAACCGCGCACCAGCTCCACGCGGTGACGGTGGTTGTGCCTGTTTAGGCTTCCCTCGCCATGAGAGTCCCGGGGCCTGCGTTCTGGCGCCCCAGACGACGTTGGTTCCGTCATGGAACTCTCTGCAGCCCTAGCCTCAAACTCTAAGAACTTTACTAAATCCGTGAAAGTAGGTAGGGTGGTACTGTCCCGTTCAGCATTCTCGCGCTCAAAGCGCGAGCGTATGTCATTAGGCAATTTGCCCAGCAAAATATGCACCAATAAAAAGGACCACTGGTCCACCGGCAGCCCTAAAGTGCGGAGCGCGTTACAGGCCACTGTAACGGGCGTGAGCAGATTTAGGCGCAGCTGTGCCCGGTTTGCCACCTTAGGCAGGGCCAATAACTGCGCGGCATGTGCGTCGGCCAATAAACGCACATTTTGATAACGGGTGTTCAACAACTCCCAAGCTGTGTCGTATTGTTCGTCCTCTACCCGGAGGTGCTGGATGAGTGACCGCGCTTCATCCTCCAGGGTGGAGAGGAGATATGCCATCCTTTGGGCCTTCGATAGGTCTTGCCTGGAATCGACCAACGACTCGAACATATTTTTAAAGGCCACCCATTCCTCCATTTTACCCCCAAAATGAGTCAGCTGCAGAGTGGGGAGCCGACCAGTGACACCTGGTCCGTCCGATCCACCGGACGTGCGAGGGCAGGGCCGCCCGTCTGCCTCGCTTTGATTCTGGCAGCGGCCTCCACGATGTCATCGTTGTAAGTCATGATTTGTTGGTAATCATTGAGGAGACCTGTCAAAACCTCGTCTTCTAAAGTAACTTCATCGAGCGCCGCCATGGCCACCTCGACGTTTGCTATACGTGTACGGAGCTGCTCCGCTCGGTCAAGTATAGCTGCGTCCTTGTCCTTCCTGGACAGGAGCGCCCCAGCCGTTGCAAACCACCTCAATTCATTGGCGATAGTCGCCTTCGCACTTGGAATAGATTTCGTCGCCATTGCGTTAGAGCCCAAACAAATTAAAACCAATTTACCCTTTAAAACAACCGAATGTTCGGCTCCAACAATGGCTCAAAAGGGGAAACCCTAATTTAAATAATACAAACAAATTTAAACAAACAATGCTTAACAAACAAACAAGTAAAAAAAAAATAGGCCCAAAATTAAAAATTTGCCAAAAAGTAATTTTATCCCCAAATTCTACTGAAAATGATGGTCACCCTACCTATTATTTAACTTTACTTTCATACAATAATTATTATAATATTTAAATGTAACTTTCAAACACAAACAATTTATAATATTTAAATTTAACTTTCAAACAAACAATTTATAATATTTAAGCTTAGCTTTCAAACTCAAACAATATATAGTAGGAAAGTCTACAAGTAGTATATAACCATTATAACTACTAATGGGCCCTTCAGAGTTACGCTATTAACCACGCTCTGCTACCAGCTTTTGTTTGCGCCATCATGCGCGATATACCCACATACAAGTATAAACGTTTTCTGCTACCAGTCGAACTTATTATATTAAATTAAGTACTAGCACTTACTGACTACTATTGAATGTCCTCTGATCAGTTTACACACGCCGTCGTGTGTCCGAGTTGTCCAGTCCGTTCACTCACGCATATATTCAGTGCGACACGCCCGTGCCGTGTGTTGCTTACGTTTATTAGCCTAAACACCACCCAGTGACGTCACGCCCCAAACTAAATGGGATTTCTCCCTTAATTATGAGTTTTCACTGAACACTGTCACCAACCATAGGACCACTATATTTTGACGAGACCAGTACACTACTGTTCTAATCCTTTTAAATTACCGCGCTAAGCGGTTAATTAACACTTAATCATTAAGTTTACATCCACAATACAAACACTCAAACCTTGGGCAGTTTAACACCGATTTTATAACAAACAAAACTAATCGTTTTCGCCATAAAACATGTAAGGCTGCGCGCGCGCATCACAACAGACTCGCCTGTGACACGGGCCACACCCGCTAGCGCGCACTCACCCGCAATCTCGCTAAAAAAAACAATATGACCGACGGCAGCGCACCGGCCTCACTGCCCGGGTGCCTTACGATTACGTAAAGAACAGTATGGTGAATCTTTTGTCAACATAAGGTGCTTTATACGAGATGCATGCGTGTACCTAGTCGAGAAAAATCAAATATGGACGACAGGGCAGGGATTTTTCCCGGTTAAAAACTCAGCTGAACGTCCCCAACTCCCTAGGGCTTTCTACGGGGAGGAGAGGGTTGGGGGGTTTCTTATACCACCACAGAGTCTTGCTTCAGCTATTCGCTGGAAAGCCGGGAGGAGAGCGTGCATTCTCCCGTTGGGCTCTGTGGGGTGCTTAGGTCAGTCTTTTTTTGTTGGTCTCCATTGGTTTCTTTCCTTGGCCGACCCTGCCCTTTTCTATACAATTTTAAAGTTTTGATTGAAGAATATCCAAATGCTCAAATGTTGAGAATTCAGAAAATCTCAATTTTCTGACGTACCTATGCATTTACTTAAAACTAAGAGCTACCTTCTTATGCTCTGGTGGATTGGAGATCTTTTTAAACCACTGATGTGAGATGGTCAGATTTGTTTAATTAAACAATTGTAAGATTAATTGCGAATTCATTTTCAGATACAGTGTATATCTCTGTGTTTCTTCCAGTCGCAGGAAAGGACGATGATGATCCTATTATCTGAAGCCGTGTTTATTGTATGTGTATCCGTACTCACCGCGGCGTACATGATCAACTCTGGAGTCATCAGTCATGAGGTTTGTAAAGTCCTTAGTAGTCACTAGTAGGTCACTCCTGAAAAAACCATAGCAGATATATCGTGTTTGGATTCGTTTTGATCAGTATTTGATTTGATTCTACATACAATGCAATATAGGCAAGAGGATGAGCTGATGCTGCAGCCAGGATATCCAGCACACTAGAAAGAAGAAAGAATGAAAGGTTTATTTTGGCTCCATAAGTACCACCTAAAACTAAGACTAGAACTAATACTAAAACTAAGTTACTTGGTGACACGGCAGGATACCAAAAAGGGTCTCCACTCAGCATGTGTTGCCGCACATTATGTGCAACAACGCTGGTTTTCTGTGGAGCCCAAACGTTAAATAAACATGTATGCATGAGCCAGTACACTCTATAAAAAATAATAGCACATAATGTCGTGTTTGGATTCGTTTTGATCGGTTTTTGATTCTATACATACAATGCAATGGTGGCAACACAACCAGCTGATGCTGCAGCCAAGATATCCAACACACTAGTACATTTAAAAAAATATATATAACAAAGTTTAAAAAACATGAAATTAATAACTTTAATTGAAAATTGAAATGAAACCCCGACACAAAAAAACGCAAGCCAAAATTAAAAAACGCCCGTAACAAAAAACGACGACAAAAAAACGCCGCCAAAGAAGTAAAAAATAATTATGCACTACCTAGCTGTTGCCCTGCCCGCGACTTCCTCTACGAAGAATTCGTTTATCCCTATCCCGCGGGGACTATGCTGATTTCCCGCAAAATTAGCCTAAGTTAATTTAGCATAAGTATAATACCCAGTAATATTTTTTTTATCTAGGTAAGCATCGTCGGTGTCGGGGGACCGCTAAGGATAATACTTTAAAAATACAACATAATATGTAGTTTAGTTTTCTGTTAACCTTAGCGGTCCTCCGACACCGACTATGCTTAGATAAAAAAAAATACTAGGTACTTATGCTAAATTAATTTAGGCTAATTTTGCGGGAAATCATCTAGCGATTGTTCTTAGACATGTTTTATCAAAATCAGTTCAGCCGTTTTTGAGATATTGAACTTAGAAGTGTCAAAGTCGGGGGTTTTCCAACTCTTTGGTAGTTAAGTTATATTGTTAGTCTTACAGCCTTATTCATAAAAAAACCTTAATTGAGGTTTGATCGGTCTGTTACTTAACAGACTGATTAAGCTTAATAGACGGTTGTCAAGAAGTATGATTCATAAACACTTGCTAGCAGTCTGCTAGTTGTTGAGCTGCTGATAGACGGATTAGACGCGTTATGTTGGCCACCTTGACAAATCAAAGACAAAAAATGGCCTAATCGATAATTAAAAAAAAAATTGACAGCAGTGACAGCAAATTAGCAGGAAAAAAAATAAAAAGCGAATTGTTTGTTTTCCCGCCATTTCCGATTCGCATGTTTATGTTGTGCAAAAAGCCATAATTATGTTAATCATCCTAATTTTTTTTTCATATTTATTGTTAATTTATTGTTGCTAATTTAGAGGATTTTTAAATACAAATTCCTGAAAATAAATTTTCCAGTTTTTTTTTTTAATCTTTGCGTAGCTCTGCCTTCACTATAAATATCTTCGGTATGGTTTTTTGCTCTTGTCAAAGTCAGCTGTTCAAACTTGTGGCGGCCATTTTGTGACTTAGCAGGGAGATAAAGGAGGGTCTACGGTCCTCTAACTTTAGCAGAGCCTTGATCGACTGATTAGCGCTAACAGACGTTTATGAATCACGTTTTTTAGCATCGGGCCTTCAAGGAGCCTTCAAGGAGGCTCTAACTTTTTATGAATAAGGCTGTTAGTGTTTTAGTCTTATTACTGTACCAAAATAAAACTCTTTCTCTTTATTTCTTTAAATCCTTGTTTGCAGGCAGCAACTGTAGCGACATCTATATTCCACTGCGGCTGGCAACGCGTTCCCATGGACAACAATCTGCGTACACTCCTAGTGGTGGCAATTTATCAAGCGCAGCTACCCGTCTACATGACCGCTTTTGGGATGCTCACTCTATCCCATGAAAGCTTCGTCAGGGTAAGTACTCCAAGTTCGTGTCGTTCGGTCCCTCTGACACTTATACTGTTTAATACGAAAGCGAGAGACGGTACGACACGAACTTCGAGTTTCGAGTTTCGTAGTAGCCCTGCTGTTCTCCGGTGTGGCGGTGTCCTGGTTAAGAAAATAATTATCAGAAATATCAGAAAAAAACGGCCAAGAGCGTGTTGGACACGCCCAAAATAGGGTTCCGTAGCCATTACGGAAAAAATAAGTAATATTTTTCTAAGGACTTCGTATTTTATACGGAATCTTCCAAGTTTAGGTATATTTTATACCTTAGAAACTACTAATAGTTCTCAAGAAAACTTGGCGTTTATAGTTTTCTTTGAAAGTTTGATATACTTACTACCATCCTCAATTTTTTCAAATTTTTCCACCCACCGGTTTAGATT
Organism: Choristoneura fumiferana; assembly: GCF_025370935.1. NCBI lineage: Eukaryota > Metazoa > Arthropoda > Insecta > Lepidoptera > Tortricidae > Choristoneura > Choristoneura fumiferana. The sequence goes on from NC_133495.1 coordinate 15,197,300, forward strand.
TTAGAGGGGGGGACGCTCGATTTTAATGAAAATTTCGCAATAATATCAATGATTCGAAAAATCGTCTTAGCAAACCCGTAATGGTTTTAAAAGACCTATCCAACGATACCCCACACTAAAGGGTTAGACGAGAAAAAAAAAACACCAACACTTAACGCCTATGGGAGGTACCATAAAAAAAATTTTTTTTTCGTTTTTTGTTGTACCATTTAGTCGGCATAGATAACATTATATATACGTGCAAAATTACAGCTTTCTATCATTGATAGTCCCTGAGAAAAACCGCGGACGGACAGACAGACAGACAGACAGACATGGCGAAACTATAAGGGTTCCGTTTTTGCCATTTTGGCTCCGGAACCCTAAAAACGACAAACAACCCGTGACAACACTTCGAAATAAAAACTGTACTCAGGGATGACGTCATGCGGATTTTTTTTATTTGATAATTTAACTACAAATACCAGTATTTTTCTGTAAGTACAAATACCTGAATTTTGGTTAGTCATATTAACTTAAAGTACCTTTTCACACCTCTCCTTCAGAAAAGTAGGGACGAGAGGGAGCAAAGTGCAACTTTTCTGTTCAAGACTTTTCTAAGTGTTTTATTGCAAATGCCATTTTTTGAAATTCATAATTGTAAAACCACGCCATTTTCTATGCTGGTTGTTCTTTAATAATATTTGGAATTTTTTTTTTCAAGTTTCTTAATGCTCGGTGTGAAAAGTTGTATGAGCCACTCGGGAGCAAAATTATTTTCACCTTGGGCGTTAACTCTTGAATCCCTCATTACGCTCAGGATTCTACTTTAGAATCCCTCGCTACGCTCAGGATTCTATTGTAGAATCCTTCGCTACATTCTGAATTCAATGTACGCCCTCGCCGTAAATACACCATTTTGCTCCCTTGTGACACAAATAACTACTTCAAATTAATACTTCATTCTGGTTTTGCAGGTCCTACGTGCAGCATACTCATTGTTTGCCCTAATGTATTAACATCTTCTTACGATTACTCGGGAAGTAACTATATTCTCAACATTAGTATTTTTCTGGGGATCACATCCTAAGACCAAGTAAAAAAGGATAGTATTACTAAACAGCAATGGATGCACCTGCACCAACGTGCAGTTTGCGTGCAGTGCCGACTGTCCTTACAGTTCGTTGCAGCCAACGTGCAGTTTGCGTGCAGTGCCGATTGCCCTACAGTACGTCGCAGCCAAAGCGCAGTTTGCGTGCAGTGCCGACTTCCCCTACAGATCAGTCGCAGCCAGAGTGCAGTTTTCGTGCAATGCCAACTGCCCCTTCAGTTCAGTCGCAGCCAGAGTGCAGTTTTCGTGCAGTACCGACTGCCCATACAGTTCAGTCGCAGCCAGCGTGCAGTTTACGTGCAGTGCTGACTGACCATTAAATTCAGTCGCAGCCAGAGTGCAGTTTGAGTGCAGTACTGACTGCCCATACAGTTCAGTCGCAGCCAGCGTGCAGTTTACGTGCAGTGCTGACTGACCATTAAATTCAGTCGCAGCCAGAGTGCAGTTTGAGTGCAGTACCGACTGCCCATACAGTTCAGTCGCAGCCAGCGTGCAGTTTACGTGCAGTGCTGACTGACCATTAAATTCAGTCGCAGCCAGAGTGCAGTTTGAGTGCACTGCAGACTCCAATGAAACTGCAATGAACATAAGGCCGATTGCCAATTGCTGTTACGCTGCAGTTCAAATGCAGTCCGTCTGTACTGGTCCTTGAGATTAAGGATAATAATAATAATGCTTCTAGTGTCACTTTATTTTACATTCATTATCTTCCTATAAGGCGATTTTCTGAGCACGCAGACTACTTAGCAACTTATATATGGGGTATGATGATTAATTAAATAAAGAGCACATAATATTTTAATTTCGTTTTTCTCATTGTATCCTTATGAGCTCATCACCTCTTCCCACTGCAGGGCACAGTCCTCCTCTCAGAACTTGTGTATTTCCCAAGTAAATATATAGATATCCTATTAAGCTATTAACAATAGGTATTATAAATGCAAAAGCTTGTGTGTATTGTGTGCGTGCGTGTGAGTATGTTTGTTATACCATCCACGAAGACGAGTGATTTTGTCAAAATTAAACATTAATGACATTGTAATAAGAATCACGGCACGCGTCATCGTGAATGACTCTACCTATACTCCTTCACGATAAAATGGCCGGACAGATTTATATGTAGTACGATTATTTATAATTTAAAGTCAATAAAGATCACGTTGTTATTTTTAAGAAATCCTCACGGGGACTTAGTAAAATCCCGAAATGTCAATTTAAAAACCGCTGAACCCAATTAGAAGAAATTCAGTATACAGATAGTTTGACTCCCGGGGGAAGGACATAAGATAGTTTATCCCGGAAAATTGCATAGTTCCCGCGGGATAGCGATAAACGAATTCTACACCGACGGAGTCGCGGGCATCAGCTAGTTAATAACTTTTTCTGATTGCACTTGCATTGTCATGCCATTCCATGTAAGTAATCTATGTCAAATTTCAAGTCAATCTAATTCGTTGAAGTAGGTGGAATTCTACTCCCAAGCTTTGAAGACTACTTACGAATATACACACACACACACACAAACATCACGCATGTATTCCCTAATTAGTTACCGCTTCGGGGTCACTTTTAGCAGCAGTTTTAAGTTTG
>NC_133495.1:15200365-15218066 GCF_025370935.1 Choristoneura fumiferana
AAAAAGTCATACGAACATAGTATAATTTTGAGTTAAGACGTTTAAGCAACCAAATCATGCTGTGTACAAGTCCGGTTGTGAATTACTCATCGTAGACTGAGCAAGGGAATTGGATATTTGTTAAAGTTTTATCAAATATGTTATGCTAATATGTAACATGACATTCTTGAATTTCGCTTAGACTTAAACGTTTGTGGCAACTGGCGTTTGTTCGATTGTACGTGTTTTATATATGGATTTCGTTTCACATATTTTTTTTCTCAAATTATTATTTAATAGAATAATTAATACGCAGAATATACCTACTTATTTTGAAGAAATTTAAATCATGATTGATTTTTGGAGTATTTTGTATTTTTTATTTAAACTCCAAATTTGTTACTTTTACGGTCATCTCGTGAATCCAACGAAAATACAAACTAAACATAGACGCACATGAAAAAATCCAGTTCGAACCCAGGTCATCAGCATTCCGTGCTGCGTGCTATACTATACCCCTACACCACCACTGGACAGGAGTCTAGACACAAATATCTCCCATGAAACACACATTTCAGCCTGCTTTTTTCCTTTCTTAGCCACTTAACCAGTGGCGTAGCTGCCGGAGAGCCAGACCGGGCACACAACCCCAAGCTCAGGGTTCCCTCGGACTTTCACTTACAAATGACGAATTCGGAACAAACGATTTTAAATATTTTAGATGAGGCCCTAGTTTATTTTTTGCCCCAGGGCCTTTGGTTACCTAAGCTACGCCGCTGGCAGTCCGTCTGCAATGGCTCTAATGAAAGATCTCAAATAGGATAATACAAACCCGAAACGTAATTAAATAATTACGTTTGCCGTGATTAGGTGAAGCGGGGCCATAAGACACGCCGCCCACGAGCATTCCGCCTCAAAGGTTGCGCACTAACTAACAACCTGTTTAATTAAAATAAATTATCTCGACCGTCCGGTGACATCTACACTCGTATAATAAGGTAAAAGTGCGAGTGGGCTTTAATGTAAGGGTTCTGTAAACATTAAAAGCACTAAGCCGCGTTTATACCTGTAAGAAAATTCGTCCAAATCGCTTTACATAGCGGAGCTCGATTGACCACTTCAAACTCCTTCGCTTTACGGTCTCGCAATGTACTCGTAGAGCAACTGGCACAATATTTCTTACACGGAATTGAATTGAAATGAAAGCTAATAATTGGCCTAGTCCCTACACATTATGTGTTTTATAATACGTTAAAGCTACCGTTTTCTCAGAACATCAAAAAAACATGCTGGAACTGTTACACTACCAGTTAAAATGGAGACCTATTACTGGAAATTGCTGTCCCGGCTGATGAACTTTAAGTTACCCAACAGAATTCTACACCGTGGGTTATAATAACCGAAATATTTTAACAGCGCATTCCTGACGATAATACGAGTAAATAATGTTATATCAACATGGGTCCATAATGTGTTTAATTATACTACTATTTCAGTACAAAATAAATCAAATTAATTGACCGCTTCTTTGTGAACAAATCTTTACATTTAGAAAGTACTGTGTAGACTTGTTTCTTTTAATCTTGTTGTTAATTGTAATTTTCATGTTTTATGTACAATAAAGAGTTACAATACAAAACAAATATAATACAAACATTTCTGTTTTTTTTTAAAGATAAAAAGTTGCAACTGTGTGTTATTTATTTCTGACTTCCTGCACCAAGTTTCAAATGCCTCTAATCCTAGCGGTTGTGTAGCGCGCAAAGGTTATATTAGAAGAGTTTATATTATAGCCGGTAAGTTTTCTTATGTTTCTAATTTTCTGCACAACATTCTTTTTTTTCCCGTCAATATCAGTCACCTTCAGTGAATTCTTTTAAAAATAGACTTGATAAGTACTTTGAAGACAATTACACAAGTGAACAATGATATGCACGCATCAGTTATAAGCTGCCTGTGCATTATAAATAATAATAATAATACCTTCTACGAATATAAAAAAAGATGGGTGAAATGGGTAGTCATTCTCAAGCCATAGGGAAATATTTTTATATTATAGAGATTTTGGTTTGGGAAACTTTTTTAACCGAGTTTAAAAAAGGATGAGGTTCTATGTTCCAATGTTTATATTTTTACTTAAAAGTTTGGTTTGTATGTAGTTTTAGTTACCTTTATTTTGATTTATACTGTGTTATATTTTATTAATAAATATTCAAATTGTTATAACATAAAAAGTCTTCATAATATTATAAATATAAAATACTATAAACTCCAAATGGTTTTTTTAATCGACTGCCCGCGGAACCCTTCACATGTTTGTCTCTGTACATTAGTTTTTACCGTAACTCGAAATAGACGATACCTGCACATTATGGAGACGATGTTCGACAATTTTGGAATTTAATGTTCGGCGGCCATCTTGTTTCCGGCGCACGCGAAACTTGCCAGACAATCGTATTTATTGCCTCGTTTATTTTAATTGTTATGTGTATACACATCCTCGTTGAGGAGTCGGCTTCAAACGAGCCCACACCTTTCGCAAAGGGCCGGCATCGCGTCCGTAACTCATGTTATGGCTGTCCGTGGGCGGCGACGATTGCTTACCATAAGGTGATCCATTGCTCGTTTTCCCCCTATCGTAAAAAAAAATACAATAGCGAGCTCTCGATACTAGTTAAAACTAGGTTTGTTTACATTTTTTGTTGTTGTTATGGTGCACCATTACCTAAAGCTTAAGATAACTTTATAAGTGGATGCAGAGTGCTCAAAACCAACGATAATTCGTCGACAGTTATTAATGAATTAGGTTTAGTAAAAATGGCTTTTTAATACAATTTTAAATTTCAATTGTGCTTCTCAACAAAAGTGATTGTTTTTTTAATACAACTCTTGATACATACGATCATTATAAATATCTAATGTAGATCATTTAATTATGGAGCAAGTATGATAACACTGATAACCATTTCAAAAGAATGCATATTTATAACCCATTATTATAAAATTGCGGGCAAATTCTAGGCTAAATCCAATTCATAATCAAATATCTATTCGAAAACGAAATAACGTTTAATTACATTGATATTCACGACGATTAACTTAAATTAGACGACTCATAATGTATGTAAACTATCTAATAAACATATATATGTATATCTCGATAAATAACAGTAAAGTTCTACAACTCGTCACCCGATTATGTTCTTTGTATTCCAAAATTCATAATTTCATACAACATTTAATTATTTGTTTCTTACTCAACTAAGAATAGAAAGTGGGATATTTAATGTTTTTTTTTATTTTTAACTATATTTTCTAGCTTCATCGTACCTTTAAAGATAGGGTCAAAGTCTTTGTGCGTCTATAGTAAATTACAAAAAAAAGTTGCAAAACAAATAAAAAAAGGAATAAAAAATGCTGTCATGTTCGTGCTAACTCGTGTGAAATGATAATTATCAGATAATTATAAAGTGAGTTAAAATTTACATATTAACTAATCGTACTTACTCAGGTGAGATTTTGCGGAAAATTTATACACATACCACTTTTTTTTATTATTCGCAATTAAGTACGTTTCCTATGTCGTTTCTGTTTATCTCTACATAAATCGTCTTTTGTTATATTAATGTATAAGTATTATTTTATTGTCAAGTCATGTAAGTCTTATCATGATCATGAGGTGGGTCCGTTTCGTGAACAGTAACACTGTTTTTTTTCTCTTTCTTTTATGTAATTATTCTGTCACTGTTCCGAATAAATGTTTTTTTCTTTCTTTCTTTTTTTTTCTTTTATGAGAATGTGTAAACAAAAGATCTAGGATAAAACGCCGTCAAAATACGATATGAAATAAATTACATGAACTTATAGTCATTTATTGATATAAATAAATAATTAATTGATAATTATTTTATGTTCGAGTTATTAAATATTTTATTTCAATTGAAGTTGAATAGGTATTCGTCAAATGTATTTAATAATTAAATAATCATTATTATTTTTATTGACAGTTTTTATCAAAAAATAATGATATCATGATATTGTGAAGATGTTCCTCGTTGATAAATAATATTACTCTTGTAATTTTTTTTTTTTTTTTTTTTTTTAATTTAGTAATAAAAACTTATTAAAAACTGTAACTAATCAACTACTGGAAGAAGTGAGATAGTGATATTCTGTGAGCAGAAGAGAGACGCAGTTAAACTTGCCATATAAGTTCTCTCTCAAAATAGTTCCGAGTGTCATTTAGACACGCGCTGCTTTAACATCTTAAGCTCCCGATATAGCAACCAAATGAATGAATGCCGGCTGTAGCATACACACACATAATCACACATATAGGTGCGTTGTCATAAAGTTAATTCAGAATCCTACAAACATTATAAATGAGAAATTTTGCTAAAATGATTATTATTTAGTCATGCAATCGTGGATAGAAAGAAAGAACATGCTTATTCGGCATATTATTATAAACATAGTACTATAATAAAACAAGAAAGTACACAATAACGTATTACTTAAAGTCAGAAAAGCTGCCAGCTCTGCAATGCTGATATTTTATGGAGATAGTTTATATCCCGGGGAAGGACATAAGATATTTTTCATACTAGAAAATTGCATATTTCCCGCGGGATAGTAGACAAAGTCGCGGGCATAAGCTAGTATTTCAATAAGTTATTTCTAGAGTTTGACTGAATAAAAATAGTTTACCATTTTAAAATTAAAAGGTTTAATTTTTTTTGAAAACTTTCCTGTTTTTAACCCCGACGAAAAAGAGGGGTGTTATAAGTTTGACTGCTATGTGTGTGTGTCTGTGTGTCTGTGTGTCTGTGTGTCTGTGTGTCTGTCTGTGGCACCGTAGCGCTTAAACGGGTGGACCGATTTGAATGCGGTTTTTTTTATTTGAAAGCTGGTTTTCTAGCGATGGATCTTAGACATGATTTATCAAAATCGGTTAAGCCATTTCAAGATCATCAGCTCTTTGTTCGCTGCGGTAGGAATCTTAGACGCATAATGGATATTTTACTTTGCTTTCAAACATATTTGGGACCTAAAATTTTAAACACCCATGAATACAATATAGCTATGCAAGATTATAGAGTTCTCGGCCTGATGCTGCAGCCAGGATATCCAGAACACTAGTAGGTACACTCTTAATAAAACTATAGCAGATATATCGTGTTTGGGTTCGTTTTGATCAGTATTTGATTCGACAAACAATGCAATGGTGGCAACAGGATGAGCTGATGCTGCAGCCAGGATATCCAGCACAATAGTACACTCTATAAAAAATAATAGCACATATGTCGTGTTTGGATTCGTTTTGATCAGTAATTGATTCTACATACAATGCAGTGGTGGCAACACGACGAGCTGATGCTGCAGCCAGGATATTCAGCACACCAGTATACTCTTGAAAAAATAATAGCAGATATGTCGTGTTTAATTCTTTTGATCAGTATTTGATTCTACATACAATGCAATGGTGGCAACACGATGAGCTGATGCTGCAGCCAGGATATCCAGCACACTAGTAACTCTATAAAAAATAATAGCACATATGTCGTGTTTGGATTCGTTTTGATCAGTAATTGATTCTACATACAATGCAGTGGTGGCAACACGACGAGCTGATGCTGCAGCCAGGATATTCAGCACACCAGTATACTCTTGAAAAAATAATAGCAGATATGTCGTGTTTAATTCCTTTTGATCAGTAATTGATTCTACATACAATGCAGTGGTGGCAACACGACGAGCTGATGCTGCAGCCAGGATATCCAGCACACTAGTATACTCTTGGAAAATAATAGCAGATATGTCGTGTTTGATTCTTTTGATCAGTATTTGATTCTACATACAATGCAATGGTGGCAACAAGATGAGCTGATGCTGCAGCCAGGATATCAACACACTAGTACAGTTTAAAAAAATATATATCAAAGTTTAAAAAACATGAAATAAAAACTTAAATTTAAAATTTAAAAAACCCCGACTTAAAAAAACGCCAGCAAAAATATAAATAAAAACGCCCGAAAAAAACGCTGCTTGAAAGACAATTAAAAAGTAAAAAATAATTATGCGCTACCTAGCTGTTGCCCGCGACTTCATCTGCGAAGAATTCGTTTATCTCTATCCCGCGGGGACTATGCTGATTTCCCGCAAAATTAGCCTAAGTTAATTTAGTATAAAGTATCTAGTAATATTTTTTTATCTAAGCGTTGTCGGTGTCGGGGGACCGCTAAGGTAAATACAACATATTTAGTTTCATGTTAATCTTAGCGGGCCCCCGACACCGACGATGCTTAGATAAAAAAATATTACTAGATACTTTATACTAAATTAACTTAGGCTAATTTTGCGGGAAATCAGCATAGTCCCCGCAGGATAGAGATAAACGAATTCTTCGCAGATGAAGTCGCGGCAACAGCTAGGTAGCGCATAATTATTTTTACCTTTTTAATTGTCTTTTCAAGCAGCGTTTTTTTCGGGCGTTTTTATTTTATTACTCTTCCTAACTAAAAATGTAAATAAAATCTTGCAAATCGGTTTTTTATCAATTCGATCATTTCAATCGAGGCCGGCGACGCATCACCAGTCCTGATGGTATTGTAAGCATCCAACGGCTGTGATCACTTAACATCGCAAACCGCATTCTTGTTTGTCTGCTTTTATGTAAAAAAAAAAACTAAAATTCTGTTTTTGTTTCCTGGTGACAAAAATAGATAAAGTAACATGCAAATAAATGGGGACACTTTGGCTCACTTTTTATTTAGGCTCAGCCTCATTCACCCTACCTATCTACAAATCGTTTAAGCAAAATAGTAAATTAAATTTATAAATATGTTGAGAAATGCGCACTTAATAACTAGCTGAAGCACACCAAATTCATTTTAAAACACCTTTTATAAGTAACACAACAGTAAAGATACTTTTAAATTTACATTTCGTGCAATGTAAATGTAAACTTAACAACAGCGCAGGTCCGATAATGTTTTATTTCACAGGAGTCAAGCGATGGCAGTGCGCTTTATACCAAGAGCACACTACTTTACTGGAGAATTTAATACTATAAATTACTTTGGACGAATTACCAGCAAACCGAGTTACGCGTATCGTCAGCAAATATCATCATTTTTATAAATGTCATCTTAATACCTATGTTGACGAAATAAATGATATTTGTATTTGTATTTCAAAAGACGTCCTCTGCTAGACGTAAATCTTCCCCAAGGAATGTAACAATTACCAGTCCTATACCACTACTCCCTCAGGTCATCAGTCCACCGCTTGGAGGACCATAGACGATACGTCTTCCGTTACGTGGTCATTACTCACGAACACATTGATCTCAATGCGATTCAGTCAAGCAATATGCCTCACTTGCTGCCGCTTAAGATTGGCAATGCCTAGGCCATGTCATACTTTGGTTTTTCTACGGATCTCCTTATTTATAATCTGATTAGGTACACAGGGAAACCTGAATATAGCCCTTTCCATTGCTCTTTGACTCTGAGACTCCATAGTGAGTGATCACATTTCAGAGCCATAAGCTACACCTCCGAATAATAGAGAAATTATTATTCGTAGTATCGACCAGTTTAGACCTGCAAGAAAAAATCATGCAAGCTGCATTACATTGCGGCGCTCGATTGACCACTTTAAAGTCGTTCGCTTTATGAAATCTTAATTTACATCTCAACTTGCACGATTTTTCTTGCTAGTCTAAACTGGGCTTTACACACTGGTTAAAACATTAATTATTCAACCACTGCGGAATATCTATTTGACGAAAAGATATCGTGCAGCTTCAAAGAGTATATCAACTGCTATGGAAACATTGGATTCAAATCGAGCAGCGCGTACTGGCAACTAACTGTTCTCATAATGAGACTTTAAAGCTAACGCGTTTGAAATATATACTTCGATAAAAACGTACACTAACATCTCAGATATAATATAAAACCTCCAGTGAAGTAGATTTGACGAGGACAGTATGCTCTTACCTTAGATGATATAAGCGTCAATGTCGGTGAGGATTCCTGTGAAACAAACAATAACTGTCCTGCTTTAATTGTCTTTAAAACAAAAACAAATTGTCGGGAAAATAAAGGGTAACAGTCTGGTTTTGAATGTTCATGTTACCAGAGACTTTCATTGATAAGAAATATCTGAATTCAGAGCTAAGATCAATCGAAGATTATTGAAATAGCATAATTTTCATTGAAGTATTTTACTTTAAGAACTTATCAAAACGGCTGATAGGTTAGTATAAGCAGAAGCTTTAAAGCGATAGCAAATACAAATACCGATTTATGTACATAAAAGTTGGCAGTGAAAAAGCTTTTAGAGTAAAACTAATTCCAGTGTAAAAGCTACCTAAATATCACTATGGAATAATCTATAGTGCCATTCAAATTACGAATTCATCATTACTGAAACTGCGTGACTCACAACAAGAAAGCAAGTAGAATCTCGATTCTAAGAAGAGAACGGAAAGCGAAACCGACAGGAAAATGACACTCTACCATAATTCTTGTCGGCTTTTTCTATCAATAGATTAGTATTTAATTCATCAAGGATCAGTTTACGAGAAAAAGGCAGGCGCGGTCCATCGACGTCAATTATTAAAAAAAAACTTAATTTAGCTAACGATCAAAACATTGCGGCGTGCATAATTATACCAGAAACGAGCAATGGGTGTTTATTACAACGTACTCGATAGCTATTAAACGTACCTAAATAATTACTTCTAACAAAGCATCGCAAAAAACGTTACAAACAAAAACGAAACGCCGAATCGCATGCGCATGATAACCGAGCAAAAAACCAACTCTTCCTTTCTTAAATTATCCTGTCACGCTCAACTATAAAATGCAATTGGGTTTTAAAAATTCGAACTTAAAATTGGAACTCGTTAGAATAACGTATCGTAAAAAAATTACGCTTGCTCGCACTATAAAGAACCTTCATTTAAAACAATAAGGAGGTATCGCCTGCTTTATCAAAGATGGTGGATGGTGTTTGGTGTCAGGTTGCGCGGACAATAGGCGCACGCGCATGTACCTGGCGCAAGGTGACCCGCCGGTGAAGGGCACGAGACTGCCCTTGTGCACCCTACGCCCCCTCCCCGACGCCCGCGGATTTCTTGCATTCGCGTGTATTGTCCGACACGCCATTACCGAAATGACCAGTCGTAGGGAGGAGACGCGCTGTGTTTACGTTGGCAAATTATCGATACAATTACAATACAGTGCAAGGTGATAGCAACACATAATTCAGTAGAGTAGTTCTAAACGAACTCGTTATTGATGCTTGTACATGTTTACGTCGATGAATGATTGCTTAATTACAACGCGCGTTTAAGTTGAATCTAGAAGTCCTTGGCAAAGCAAAATACATTTACCGATTTATGACTAAAGATGAGTGTGATTTTATATTTAAGTGATGATAATATATGTCATAATCACCGCAATAACATTGAATGATATAGGATTACATAAAATTGAAAACAGTTACGAAATCATTGAAATAGTAATAAAATATCATGTTAATGCGTATTCCAAATGTGTAATCATCGCATTTGAAGCGTTTGATTATTTCGCTACTCACGATTATAATTATGACACTTTCGTATGAATATATCGATGGTGGAAGTCTCAATTGACGTAAGGGACAAAATGCTACTTTTCAGGAGAGCGAAAAGAAGTTTTTGGTAATTTTCAAAAACCCTCACAGCATTGTTAATGTTTAACTTAGCAGGACGTATAATTACGTAAAATCTTGAATTTTCTTGCTTTTCAACGTGAAACTATAGACATTTTCGTAAAAAGCTTAATAAGAAAAATAGCTGTCCCTTACGCCCGTGACATACGGGTGTCATAGCCCCTTACACTCATAAACCGTAAATAAATAAATAATGTAGTAACCGATTTTTGGTCTTATAGACATCATATATTTTATTTGCTACATATTTGGACGTAAGTTCCAGTAGTAAAATTAAAAAAAATAGTGAATTAACTCAAAGAACCACTTTTATTATTTAAAATAACGCGCAAAAGCCATATTTTTTTGCACGTCCCCTTAAAAAATATGTAATTTGTAACATTTTCTTAAGTTTTAGTTTTAGTTTTAGTTTTTGCGAGGCATATTAGGACACCCAAGGATGTCGTTCCCTTCCAAACACCGGGTGTTTATAGGGTTGATTGTAGTTGTGGTAGTTCCTATATCGGACAGACGAAAAGAACAATAGCTGAGAGGGTCAAGGCAAGGAACACATTGCAGCTGTTAAAAATCGCCAGGTAAACAAGTCAGCCACTGGATTGAGCTTCACAATCCCAAAATTCTGTCCACGGAACGTCATTTTTACTCAAGAATGGTACGTGAAGCAGTTGAAATAAAAAAGCATAAAAATGTCAACCGGGACAATGGATATAAGCTTTCATCTTCGTGGAATCCTGTTATTAATAAGTGTCGGCGTCGGGATGAATGTTCGGAGGGACGATCGGACGTTGTTAGTGTTGTGTGTCGGTGTGATAGGGTGACTAATAAAAGTGACCAAGTGCGGGTAGTTCGTGATACGAGTGCCGGCACTATTAGTGATCAAGTGCGGGTAGTTCGAAGAACTCGCGCTGCTAGGCAGACTTGACACCCCACACTTCAGTCTACTCGTGACCACGGCAACTGTAACGTTGCCGAAACGTCGAGGTAAGTATTACTTGTGTAATAATAGCGTGATAAGTCCCGTTTGTGGTATTTTGACTATGAGCGCGAGTCCTTCGAACTACCCGCACTTGATCACTAATAGTACCAGCACTCGTATCACTAACTACCCGCACTTGGTGATTTTTATTTGTCACCCCATCACACCGACTCACAACACTCATCCCGACGTCGACACTTATTAATAACAGGATTCCACGAAGATGAAAGCTTATATCCATTGTCCCGGTTGACATTTTTATGCTTTTTTATTTCAACTGCTTCACGTACCATTCTTGAGTAGAAATGACGTTCTGTGGACAGAATTTTGGGATTGTGAAGCTCAATCCAGTGGTTTGGTCCTGACTCCAACAAATGCTCGGCTATGGCTGACTTGTTTGTTTATAGCTGAGAGGGTCAAGGAAGATATTGCAGCTGTTAAAAATCGCCAAGTAAATAAGTTTTTATCCCGGAAAATAGCATAGTTCCGGCAGGATAGCGATAAACGAACTGATGATGTTGTTGATGACGATGATGATGAACTGATTTTCACTACCACCACTGGCGTACTAACGCTGCTTGCTTGCATTATTGCTTACATGCTTGCTTGCTTGCTTGCATGCTTGCTTGCATGTTTGATTGCATGCTTGCTTGCACTATTTCTTGCACATTTGGGAGTATTCTTGCTTGATTTGTTGTTTGCATGCGTGCTTGCCTTCTGGCTTCACGCTTGCTTGCACTATTTATGCTTCCTCCAACACACTGCTTGCAGCTGTGAGGGAGTGGGACGCCAGCCCGCTTCATGAGCGCTGGAGGAGATACCATAGACCGGTCATCGCGGGATCGGGGTAGCCCGCGATGTTCATCTAACCCAGGGCGATAAAATTGCATGTTTGTTGAGTTGATTGACAAAATTACATGCTCACGTGCAAATTTGCTTAGGTGGTTGCTTACATGCTTGCTTGCATGCTTTCTTGCATGCTTGCTTGCACTATTTCTTGCACATTTGGGAGTATGCTTGCTTGAGTTGTTGTTTCAATCACTACAAGTTCTAAAAACCATCTGTTTTGATGCCTCCTACGACCTAACATTAACAAGGTATTTTAATGAACTAAAAGAAGCAAGCAAGGTATTTTACTTTAAGTGCCCCTTACACCCATAAAGTAACCTCAATTTTTAAATGTCTGTTTGTTACTGTCCCTTACGACCAACAATTTACTCTAGTTTTAGCTTTTGATGTCCCTTACGCCCATAAGAGTATTCCTTATTTTATAAGTTGCTGTTGTTTAATGCCCTTACGACGTACCAATTACACCTTTTTTTTAAATGTCTGTTTGCTACTGTCCCTTACGAGCGACAATTTACTCTAGCTCTTGCTTTTTATACCCCTTACGCCCATAAAAGTATTTCTTATTTTATAAATTGCTGTTTTTTAATGTCCCTTACGACGTTCCGATATACCATTTTTAACTCTCAACATACATAATTAATTATACAGGCCAATTATTATTATATATGCATCATCATCTCGGCCTATATACGTCCCACTGCTGGGCACAGGCTTCCTTTATTAGGATCTGTCAGGACAGCTGTCAGGATAGCTTAAAATAAACAAAGTAGCTAAGATAAATTTACCTCAACATCCTTGACTGAAATTCCATTACGGAAATGTTAGCTCGACGTCAAGCCATTAGGGGATCCATCAACTTAATCTTCTTTTTTGTTTTGCTTTTGGCATCTTATAAAAAAATACGCGCGTTGACAAAGAACAAACGTAGGCAATCAAATACGTCCTCCGTGTTTGACGTGTCTGGCACGACTGACCGAATGTGCAATGCGCAAACGCTCGGCGCGTGGAAGGTAGGTAGACGCGTTAGTATTTTGATGTTAGGTACAAGAAATAGGTACAGGCGGTAAGGTTACGCCCAACAACTTCTTGCTTTTTTATCTTATTCGTTATAAAATGTTGGGGTGTAAAGGCAATGAAACAATAATTGACCCATACGCCCTTTTATTATATTTGTTGGGTTTTTTTTAACGACATGAGCCGAGTCGTAAAGGACATATGAGACTGCCACAGCCCCTTACGACCCAAATATTAAAAAAATAATACATTTACGCCATTTTTCAGCTCAAATATTTTATATCATGTCCTTAAGCTATTTTATTTTAAAATAATAAATGCTGATAACAGCAAAAGTAAGGGCCGTATCGTAACTTGAATACTACCAATCGACAGAGAAAAAAAAAACTCTAATTTTCTATGTTTAAAAGTGATTTTCGGTATTTTGTCCCTTACGCCAATTGAGACTTCCACCATCGATATGTATCTCAATTTACTAATTCGTCGTGAATCTTTTTTAATTAAAGGGTTTCCTCACTAACAAGTTACATGTTATAACAGACACTTTTTCATCAAAAACTTTAAACATTAATCAACTTTAAGGATTATGGTATGTATCTTTCTTGAACTTGATATATTTTTACGTAATGTAGGGCGTCCTGAGGCACGGTGGATAGACGACTTTAAGAGGGGCTGAAGACAGAGTGTTGTGGCGCGCCATGGAAGAAGCCTATGTCCAGCAGTGGACTGCTGTAGGCTGATGATGATATTTTTTTTTATTTTTAGGATTTCGTACCCCAAAAAAACGCGAAACTCTGGACGCAAGTATATCTCGCAGACCAAAGGGAATTGTATTAAATAGAGAAGCAGGAGCATTCTCCAAGATAGAGAAATGGTGCAAACAAAGTGATATCTTTGAATGAAATAAATGAGAATAAATTAGTGATATCTTTACTGATCCATACTATATTTAAATGCGTTAACAAAATGCATAATTATTATAATTAACTAGCCGTTACCCGCGACTCCGTCCGCGTAGAATTCGGTTTCCACTATCCCGCTGGAACTATGAAATTTCCCGGGATAAAACTATCCTATATCCTTCCTCGGGATTTAAACTATCAGTATACCGAATTTCATCTAAATCGGTTCAGCGGTTTAGACGTGATGAAGTAACAAACAAACAAACAGACATACATTTCGCATTTATTATATTAGTGGGATATAAGTACTCTTTACTGTTATTAAATAAATTATAAGGAAACGCATTACTAAAATATAAGTTACGGAGGGGCTATTGCAACTCTGAAGCAATTCAAAATGCCTTTAATAACACCGAGAACTTACTGCGGATTAAAATCCTGACAGTTGCAACGGCCTATACCGTACATAAACCCTCAATCGATAGTCGATAAAAAGCTTGAGTCTGCCTCATCCCTAGAGCTGTCAAAATTCGCGAGTATCTGACAAAGAGG
Source organism: Choristoneura fumiferana (assembly GCF_025370935.1). Classification (NCBI taxonomy): domain Eukaryota; kingdom Metazoa; phylum Arthropoda; class Insecta; order Lepidoptera; family Tortricidae; genus Choristoneura; species Choristoneura fumiferana. Next base: position 15,214,361 of record NC_133495.1, read on the forward strand.
GCTCCCAGCGACAGGTGCTGGCCGAATTAACACGAATCATACCGATACCGAAACATTCTGAAATTAGGACTGCAAAAAGCTAATTATTGACTTCGGCGCAGCTTGATCGAGGCCAATGTGTTTGTAATACGACTCGGACACATAATAAACAAATGAATTGGAACAGAAATATCGATATGACGGTAAATTGGTTGAGGACTGCGTTCACATCGATATATTTTTATTAAAGTTGCCCTGTTTGTTGGGTCAAAGTTTGCAACATACTTATTATTGATCCACTTCCAGTGGACGGATTGGCTTGAAATTTGGTATACATGTCGGCGGCCGATCGTAAAATCCGCCAGATCACGAAATTCCTAGGCATATCGTGAAACGCCGCCATTTCATGATATGCCTAAACGTTGGCCAGGCATATAGAAATAATACGGCAGATCGATTAGAGCAACGCATTAGTCGATATTCCTAGCTCTATACCGGGCACATCGTAAAATAGTTTCTTATTTGGCCACTGGTGGCGCTGCGTATGCAATGGCGGCCGTGACCAGCTGACCGGCCGTGTTTGTTTAGCGCGTGAAAAATGTCGGCGTCGCAACAAAATGATCTTTAAACCGAAAATAGTGATTGAATTCAAAATAGAAGTGCAAAAGAAGCTTTTGAACATCAGCTCCGTTCTTTTTATGTGAATCAAACGGATTCTGTGCACAATGTAAAAAAACCATGGACGTCTGCCCGTATTTTAGAGGTTAGTATTTTGTTGGTAAATAAAGTATTCACTAGTTGTTACTTATTTATATAGAAAAATTTAGGTACGACGAGCGAAGCGAGGAGTGGTTAGTATTAATTGTGATCACGACGCACGAGCCGAGCGAGCGAAGCGAGCGTGCCTCGGCAGCGGCCGGCGAAGTGCCAGAACCGATATGGCGGCGTTTCATGATATGCCTAGGAATTTCATGATCTGCCTAAACTGGCCAAATCATGAAATGGCGGCATTTCACGATATGCCTAGGAATTTCGTGATCTGGCGGATTTTACGATCGGCCGCCGACATACATATTATGTAAGCTTGATGACAGTGTGTACAGTCAATAAAAAGTACAGTCACCAAAAGAAAGCTTGTATTAAAAATATTTTTTCAAAAGAAACTTATTTAGAATCAGTTCAGTAGTTATAGAGGTACCTTAGAAATAATTATACTACTTGGCATAGTAGGTATAGATAGATAAAGAATAACGACGACCTAGTTGAATATTATATTCTGCTACGTCTTCATGCTCAAACCACTGGACCGTTTCAAGATAAATTTGGAATGAAGATAGTTCGACACAAGAAGCAACCAAGTCTTTGTTTTGAAACCCTGTGAAAGACGTAAGTTGATTTTATCCTAAAAAAATGCAAAACTTAGTCCTAACGGGATAGTGATAAACTATTTCTTCGTAGTCGGAGTCGCGGCTAGCACTGCTATCGAGTTTAAAATAAAAGCAAGTGAACATGCGGGATTTAAAATTGAAGTCACTTTGGCGGAAATGCCTGTGACTCACGGGAGTTTAGCGGTTCGCGGGAAAGGACGAAAGCGGAGGATTCATAATGTAAGTTTGTTATTAATCATTTTTACCCTTATATCCTTATCTATACCTACCAATTTAAATTAAGAATCTTCGTTTAGCTCTAACTTAGTTTAGTTATAACTTCGTTTAGTTATAACTTAGTTTAGTTATAACTTCGTTTAGTTATAACTTTTTTTTTATTCGACTGGATGGCGAACGAGCAAGCATCTACTGATGGTAAGAGATCACCACCGCCCATAAACATCTGCAAAACCAGGGTATTGCAGATGCGTTGCCAACCTAGAGGCCTAAGATGGGATACCTCACGTGCCAGTGATTTCACCGGCTGTCTTACTCTCCACGCCGAAACACAACAGTGCAAGCACTGCTGCTTCACGGCAGGATTAGCGAGCAAGATGGTGGTAGCTATCCGGGCGGACCTTGCACTTCGTTTAGTTATAACTTAGTTTAATTATAACTTCGTTTAGTTTTAAGTTTCTCTGATAATACTGAACCAATAGGATAGTTTCCTAGGAAAAACAAGACAAAAAAAAATGTTTTTTTTTGTATAGGTCTATGCCAGCAGTGGACGTACATAGGCGGGAATGTTGATGATGATTTTCTGATAATGTAACTGACAGATTAAATAAAATTAGTAGAGTTCGATTTGACAAAGACTTTTTTGTCCCGGAAAAGTGAAAAGTTACTGCTTATTTTTTTGTATTTTTTACAGAATATTATGAGTTAATATTAAAGTCTTCAGCTTTTAATATTAACTCACTACTTTTCATTTGTCTATCAAAGATCCATGTGAACGCCTTGATTGAATCTCAAAAGTATTTTTATATCAACCACACAAATAATTACATTATTACTTTTGTTTTGCAATAATAAACCAGCGTTGGAAGTTAGGGCTATCGTTTTTTGTCTCACTAGATGGCGCACTGTTGCGTGAGGTTTTTAAGTATGGCTTTCAAAGTCTGTTATTACGGGCGTGAAAACAAAGTTTAGATTAAAATAATATTTAATACACCTTAAAACCGTACCATAAAAATATCGAGCATGCCACAGTGTTGCATAGTCCCCGTTTTGTTCGGAAAAAAGGGAGGACAAAGGTTTCCGAAAGACAAAACTGTCTCAAAACACAGACATTCATTGCCCCGGAACGCATATTTGCCATAATTAATTTCTGATATTGCAAAATATTCACAAAATTATTCTAATTTATAAATAAACCCGCGTAGCTCACCCAAACACTATGAGATTCGACATTTCGGAGACCTCACTCTACACTAGCGCCTCTAGTGGCGAATTCATTCGCGATAGCCCTCATTGATAAACAGTAACAACTGCACAATATCCGTTAAATTAATCATCTAACGTCCAAAACAAGTGTCTTTTACATTCTCACAACCATTACCCTCACTATGTATCACAAACAGAAACCAAACTACCCTTAAAATGGTAAAACTCCCCGCATTGGGAGGCTTGAGCGCTGATTGAAAGGCGGAAGCCGAGAACTGGGTTGCGTCCGGACCCGCCCCGTGTGATCAGTGCAAGGGTTATGAAGGTTTTTAGGTCTAAGGCGTACCTATGCAGGTGTACCGAGAGAGTGAATGTTTATTGACGGTTAAGGGGATTTAATCCACAGAAGAGGGCAATTTGCTACGTTTTCACCCTAGATTTTCGTTGTTACCAACTTAAACGTCAAAAATAATTTCACTTCTCATGTTCTTAACATATTACTTTGGTCTCTGCATATCGGGACTATAAAGCTCCTTTTTATTCTCTAGGGATTAGAGTAATATTTTTTAATTACGTTGAAACCTTAAACAGCCTTTAAACATTAAAAAAAACACGATTAAGTTTCGTAAAACACAATTAATGATTACGAATATGAATCTATTCAATACATTAAGGATTAATTCATTTTATTATGCATAGTCCAATTAGTTTAAAAATAGTTTTCAATTTTTAAACTGTTTGCTAAATATGCAAGCATTTAAAACGTCACTTCATAAACAATAAAGGAAATAATAAACCGCGCAACATTTTTTTTTCTATTTCAATTTTGAACAGATGACCTGTAAACTTAGATGAATGATTGGTCTCGCGCGCTCGCTCGACTAGATACCGCGCTAACTAAAAACAAAAACGTTCGT
>NC_133495.1:15218359-15218876 GCF_025370935.1 Choristoneura fumiferana
GGTTCAAGTGTTAACGCAAGATGAAAATAATTTTGCTCCGAGTGGCTCATACAACTTTTCACACCGAACATTAAGAAACTTGAAAAAAAAAACTTAATATAATTAAAAAACAACTAGCATAGAAAATGGTGTGGCTTTTACAATTATCAACTTCAAAAAAATGGCATTTGCAAATAAAACACTTAGAAAAGCTTGAACAGAAAAGTTGCACTTTTGCTCTCTCGACAGGGAGGGAAAAGTTACTTTTCAGAAGGAAGAGGTGTGAAAATAAATTCTCGCACATCTCTATTGTTCCATGCAGCCGTGCAAGCGAGTGTTACTAATGTGAGGGGGTGTGGTGTGGGTGTTAACAGGCTGACGCGCGCGCGTCCAGCGAGGCCGGTGCGGTGCCGGTGTCGCCCTCCGCGCCAAGTACCTGGTGATGGTGCGCAGCTTCTACGTGGCGCACGCGCACGACGCCGCGGACCGACCAGTTCGCGCGCGACGCACACTCGCCTGTCACCGGGACAATGACCCC
>NC_133496.1:0-36037 GCF_025370935.1 Choristoneura fumiferana
AGAAAATGGCGTGGTTTAACAATTATCAACTTAAAAAAAAACATTTGCAAAAATACTTAGGAAAAGCCTTGAACAGAAAAGTTGCACTTTATCCCCTCTCGTCAGGGAGGAAAAGTTACTTTTCTGAATGAGAAGTGTACTTATGTAAATTGCGTGACAATACTAATCTGATAGCGACATCGTCTCCACGGGACGGACTCTTCGACGGTTATGGCATCAACTTGAAATTTGGTATGCAAAAGTAGTTTGGGTGACAATACAAGTACAGTCAATAAAAAGTACATTTAAATAAAGCTTGTATTAAAAATTAAATTTTAACCAAAAACTTATTAATAAGAAATTTCGGAATTTTCCGCGTGCTTTCAGCAACAACGATTAGAGGAAGACAAACACGGCTCTCATAAATCATGGGACAATGATACCGGTGTGTTTGTTCAGCAGGTGCCGAGACGAATTAGTGCAGGAGATGTAGGAAGACGGAGTTAACATGCTAAATAAATTTTACAATCGTCATCATCATTATCTGGTTGGAAGCGGCTTGCATCCACCGTGAACCCGCGACTTTAACCAGGTCATCCGTCCATCTCGTTGGCGGACGTCCTACGCTGCGCTTGCCGATCCGCGGTCAATTCTCATCTGTTCTTCATATATCATGGCATCATATAGCATGGCCTGCCTATTGCCACTTCAACGAACTTTGGCTATGTTGGTCACCTTTGTTCTTCTACGTATCTCCTCATTTCTGATTGAAATTTTACAATAGTGTTCCTAAATCCGAAATTAGAGTAGGTTCCGACCAAGAACGAAAGTCCAGGTTCCAACGTTGATCAGAGAATTAGTTCGCTGAAGTGGCGTTGGGCTGGCCACGTCTGTCGCAGGGTCGATTAACGGTGGAGCAGACGAGTCCTCGAATGGAGACCACGGAGGGGAAAGCGTAGTGTAGGGCGTCCTGAGACACGGTGGACGGACGACCTTAAGAGGATCGCTGGCGGCGGATGGATGCGAGGGGCTTAAGACAGTAATGTAGCGCGCCATGGAAGAGGCCTATGTCCAGCAGTAGACTGCTGTAGGCTGATGATGATGATGATGGTTCCTAAATCTATAATAAATTTTATAACCACTCACTTGATTCGTGTCCACAGCTATTAACTTTGTTAGACAATGGTTACTCGAACAAGAAGAATGTTACTAACTATGCAGTACATACGTAGTGAATCTTTCGAAAAAAAAATTACGTTGTAATTAATATTAATTTGACAAATTCATCGTCATGTCAGCCGAAAGACGTCCACTATATATATATCATATATGATGCCATGATGAATCCAGCAGTATATCATCATATATATCATCATGGCATCGTCCACTGCTGGATTCATCACGCCTCGCTTCATCTTGTTGGAGGCCTACCGACGGCGCGTCTCCCGGTACGCGGACGCCATTCGAGAACCTTCTGACCCCATCGGCCTTCAGTCCTGCGAATTAGACAAATTATATCCGATTATTTTAATTTAGTTATAAGGACTGACGTGTGTACTCGTATGCCCCTAAGGGGTGAGATTTTGAGATCCTGATGCCGTTAAACTATCGGGATTAAAGTGTCTCAGTTATCTTCAGTGAGTGCCCCAAGATGGTCAACGGTGGCGGCAGACCGAGACGGTGGTGGCGGGACGGCCTGGGAGGCTACTACGAAATTCAAAAATCAAATTTGATATTGTACCGTCCTACTCACTCTCGTATCAAATAATTATAAGAATCAACGGGACGGAAAGATACGAAGTTCGAATTTTCGTGGTATAGGCCCTGGATGGGTTCAGAAGCGATTGGCATGACTTAGCTGCCGACAACGGAAGTTGGAAATCCAAGGGAGAGGTCTTTGCCCAGCAGTGGGCCATAGAAAATAAAAAATAATGTGTTATTCATACGCCCAGCTATCTTCATACCAGATCTCATCCAAATCCGTCCATCTGTTTTAGTGTGAAGGTGTAACAAACATTCGTCCATCCTCACAAACTTTTGCTTTTATAATATTAGTAGAAGATATCACAGACTTTCCCCATAATTAATGAACAATATTTGAATTTAATAACATGCCGCATCCACGCAAGGGAATTTTCCTATTTCTTCATCGATGATAAATTACCTCAAAATTCGGCTAACGCGGTCGTTCCGTCAAAAATAATGCGCCGCCAAACACGGCGCGCTTTGTATGAAGGGTTCAGTACAATATAATTAGTTGAATACGGAACAGCGGATATAAACAGGTTGCAAAATAAATCTTGAATATTTCAGCCGGTGAATGCGTTGGTGTGACAGGACGACCCTGTAGGTTGGGAGTGCTTAATTCAAGTTTACAGCTTCGACCATAATGAAAATAATGTATGTATGATGAATGGGTCCGTCAAACTAGCTTAATCACTTCTGGATAATTTGAAAGAAAGGAATCATTTTATTTGTGATACTACAAAAAATAAACAAACAAATATAAATATGTCTCGAAATGGTTCCAAATCAGCTTAAGCGGTCTTAAAGTAATAAAAATTCCCGTGTAGATAAAAGTTTAAAACCTATAAGAGTGCTAAGTTATCGACTCTAAATCGAATCAGGCAATGGTGTGGCCAGAAGGCAAAGTTGAAGCAGTTTACGGTATACTGTAGTTTTAAGTATTTTATTTGTAATTATTTTATGTTGAAAAATTGACTTTCTGCCAAGTTTCTTGCGGCGCATTCTTCTTGGCAATGATGGTATTTCCGAAAGCGGTGGTAGTTGAAAAAATGACGTGTAAAATATTTGAATTTGATTTGAAATTTGATTTGAATTTGAATTATGTAAGATCAATTTAATCACACACGAATTACCAATTTAATTTATTTAATTTTTCTACAATTAAGAGTATAAGCAAACAAACAAAGTATCCTAAACAAAGTATCCTAATAGACTCATAACAAAACCATTGGGTAACTTTAATAAATACAGGCTGTTCACAGAGCGAACCCTAAACTCCCAAATAGGTTGATTACAACTCCCAATTGGTGACATTTCTCAGCCAAATTAGGAGTTCCACGGCTCGTGATAAGTAGATAACCGCCGATATATTTACGCCGAAACTCGATTTGAATATAAATTCGGGGCCGTTTTTATTAATAAAGGAGTTGGGACGTTTCAGGTGGTGAATATTAAAGTCGTTTCCGAGTGTCAAAGGTATCTGAAAGTTCGTAAGCGGTTCATTATCTTCTCATTGCTATGTCAAAGCTTGGATATGAATGCTTGAATTTTTAAGTTATTTATCAAAGTTAAGGCCGTGGTGGCCTAGTGGTCTGGCCTATGGGCTCTCAAGCAGAGGGTCGTGGGTTCACCCGGGCTTGCGCCTCTGAGTTTTTTGAAATTCATGTGCGAAATTATATTTGAGATTAACGATGAAGGAAAACATCAAGAAGAAATCTGCACAAACCTGCAAAATAATTCAATGGTGTGTGTAATTCACACCGCACTAGGCCCGCGTGGGAACTATCCCAAGCCCTCTCAATCTGAGAGGATCCTGTGCCCAGCAGTGGGACGTGTATACGCTGGGATGATGGTGATGAACTTAGTCTCACCTTTAATCAACAAACTGAACTAACTGTGACAAAAATCTAGTAATTACTCCCAAGGGCGCCAAATCTGCATTTCTAAGCCCATATTTTAACCACAAGGGATCCACTGAAATGCCTGACACAACAAACTCGGCAACTTCAAGAATAATGTTTTTGCCAACTTAGTTCCACACAGCATTCCGGAATACAATTAACGCCTTCATAATTTACTGTGTTTATTATTTCCAAGTTTGTTTCAATAAGCCTTTAAAGTAGGAGTGTGGTGTACGAGTGCGAAGGCAGCGATTTGTTTTATTAAAACTGCGTGGCGACTTCGATTCAGTTTCAGATTTTTTTTAAATGACAGTTTTGATATTTGAAAACGTAAAATTTTGAATTGCGAGGTCTACAGTTAACAAATCCACTTTAAAATAAGAGCTTTTTATTTGAATAAAAAAGAAATATTCGAGTTGCCAGTTAAAAACCGCAAATGAAAATTATACACTGAATAGGTACCTGCAAAAGGCATGCAAAAAAAACAGAGAAACTCTTAAAACAAAGTTTTTCTCTGTTCTGGCTATTTTGTAAAAAACGCTGTCGCCTTTGCCTCGGACCACTTGTAGAAACTCAATAATTCACTCAAGAGCGCCGCGAATTCGGGAACAGTTTCAACGCTTGTTAGCAAATGAAATGTTATTATAAACAAATTTGTCCTGTTGTTGTCTCTTTCTATAAGCAAATATAAATCTGCTCGAAACGTCATTTGATAAAGGAACTGTGCCCTTAGTGTAAGTTTTTGGTTACAAAATACGTCTCGATCGCGTTCGCGTTTAAGTCTCACTTTGTATGCAAACACGAACAGCGCCACTAGCGGAACTTTTGCGATGTTCGTGTTTCCATACAAAGTGAGGCTTAAACGCGAACGCGATCGAGACGTATTTTGTAACCAAAAACTTACACTAAGGGCACAATCGTCTTTTTTGTGTAGGTAAGATTCGCTTTGAAATAGTACGCTGTTACCTACTTCAGAACATTTGTATTAAGATTCATTGTTTTACTTTAGTATTTTTATCGTGCATGGGCAATGGGCACGAATATCATGGCATAAAAAAGTACAAAACACTTTAAATCATATAGTCCCTATTATATTCCTCTGCCTTTTTAGACTTTCGCTTTACGCTTGGACCGCGTCAAATCACTCAATATGGCAATCACGAGCATTTGACTTACCGTTTCTTAATGAATGCAATACTCATAGAAGTTTGGTGTAAGTGTTTACACGAAATAAATATTAGACGCCTTGATAATTAAAGGCTTTTGCACACAGCGTTTACAAACGTGCCGTCGACGCGGTATCGATACAAACGCTATACGCGCGCGTTATATGCCTCATCATCCCAGCCTATATACGTCCCATTGCTGGGCACAGGCCTCCTCTCAGAACAAGAGGGCTTGGGCCATAGGTTCCCACGCGGGCCCAGTGCGGATCGGGAACTTCGCACGCACCATTGAATCGCTTCGCAGGTTTGCGCAGGTTTCCTCACGATGTTTTCCTTCACCGCAAAGCTCGTGGTAAATTTCAAATGTAATTCCGCACATGAATTTCGAAAAACTCAGAGGTGCGAGCCGGGGTTCGAACCCACGACCCTCCGCTTGAGAGGCGATAGGTCAAACCACTAGGCCACCACGGCTTAACCACGGGTTATATGCCTGCTCAATGGAAAAAACGCGCTGTTAACGCGTGTTTTTGAATCGCGCGAATAAATAACGCGGACTGCAAAGGCACTTAAGTACAGCACAAATTTTAGAAATGATTGACTTGGATAATCTGAACTAATGTAAAATAAAAACTTTTAAACCAAGTTAATTAATCTTTTGATATCCCATGATTTAGTTTTATTTTAGAACTAGCCGTTACCCGCGACTCTGTCCGCTTAGAATTCGGTTATCGCTATCCTGTGGGAACTATGCAATTTTCCGGGATAATAGCAATCCTATATCCTTCCCCAAAACTCAAACTATCCGTATGTATACCTGTAATGTAAATCGGTTCAGCGGTTTAGGCGTGATGAAGTAACAAACAAACAGACTTACTACTTTCCAATTTATAATATTAATGGGATTGTTAACAAATGGCCTTTTAAAATCCAATCTGATCTCAATAATTACCCGATTCGGTACATACAAACATTAATGTGGATTTATAGCTAGTTTGTAGTTCTTTCTTTAGTATAATTGTTTAATGTTTTACGCCATACGATTAAATAAATTAATTTAACAATTATTTTGAACATTTATAAATCTCATTATTAAATAATAATGACCCGGATAACTCACTTTCTTAAATGAGTTTAGCTCGACATGTTTCGGGCTAATCCGTAGCCCTTCGTCTTCGGAGCAACGCGATTCAGCAGCTGCTGCAAACATGCGCAACGCGAAAACGCGGGTAGTTGTGTGCCGGTGTCAGTTTCGTCGGTAGTCGCGCGAGCGAGCTGAACTTGAACATGTCGCGCTAAACTCGATTTAAGCGTGAGTTATCTGGGTCATTATATTTTAATAAAAGTGAGTCACGGTAGTTTCACTTATAAATCTCATTCTTTTTATCCGTGCAATAAGTCCTTACGCTTAGAAAATGATGTAACTTAAGATGATCTTATAATTAATCAAACACCATACGTATATTATTAGCATTGTTATTCACAGTCCTCTAAAATGTGCATGGACAGGCGATAACATGACAAAATCATAAGACATAAGTATGACTGTAAAACATCGTAAACCACTCATATTTGTAGCTCTTTTTACCTAAACAATAATTCTGAATAAAACGCCAGTCGCTCCTCGCTGCCACTTCCCGCTAAACGCTTACCGCTTACGCCGCTCATCCAAACTCGATAATTGCGCTCACGAGCGCGCAAATACTTCGCCGTTTGTTAATGAGCGAAATTTCAACGTTAGATTCAACCTGAAAGTTTGTGCGTATGGTGAAGGGGGGACAGACTTTAAGCGTAGATTTGGTAGAAAACGGAGTGATTATTCTGGGAGTTTGGGTAGTTGGAAATTATAGGTTTTGGTGGAAGATGGTAATTCCGTTTTGCTTAGCTGTGATTGAAAAGTCGATATACTTGTTAAACCGATAGTTTGCTGATTTAGAATTATTTTGTGATATACGAATGTTCGTATAATATTCTTCTTTTTACGGTTCCGTACCCAAAGGTTAAAAACGGAAACGAGACTCACCATATCGTCTCGTGATCATGGCGCATGCAACTGTGTCGAAATATCGAGCTTCTCTAAAATCAAGTTACGCGGAACAAAACCCGATTTAAATCAGATTAATCAATCTTTGCAGGTGGTAACCTTGTGCAAGGTCCACCCGGATTGCTACCACCATCTTGCTCGCTAATCCTGCCGTGAAGCAGCAGTGCTTGTACTGTTGTATTTCGGCGTGGAGAGGAAGACAGCCGGTGAAATTACTGGCACTTGAGGTATCTCATCTTAGGCCTCTAGGTTGGCAACGCATCTGCAATCCCCTGGTGTTGCATGTCTATGGGCGGTGGTGATCTCTTACCATCAGGAGACCCACTTGCTCGACGCTTGACACTTGCTTGCTTGACGATTGGCTCTAAAACAGTTCGGTATTCGATCGTATTGTAATCGCTTAACTAGCCACAGTGTAGGCTAGTACACAAACCGTAATACCCAGCAACATCGTAGCGTGCCTTCAGCAAATATGAGCTTCACTCCTTAAACTATGTTAGTTCCGATATTCATGAGTGTCTAGTGGTCGTTTTGTGGTGTGGTGCAACACAAGAACGCTTCACTGATTCTGAATCGATAATATTACACAAGCTCTCGGGAGGCATTATTTGATTGTACACGGTGCTACTCGCTAGTTCTGTTTGCTTGAACTTGGCTTGACACGCTGTCGCGTGTCTAGAAAATATCACTTAATTGAACGGGGCTCAACTTATAATTATAAGTCAGGAATCGTCGTAAACGCACTCATGTATGAAAAAGGTCTTCCAAGAAATTTAAACTATCCATCATATCTAGGCCTCTAGGTTGCAACGCATCTGCAATACTGTTTGTAGTCTATGATCTTTACCATCAGGAGAACTTTGCTATCTAGTCGCACCGTATCTGACTTATTATCATATTAGTTGAACTGTCAACTTAGGGGCTGTTTCACCATCCATTGATTAGCGTTAACCGATGGTTAAATGTGATGCCGTCTCCGTCTATTCGAACAAAACAAATAGAGACGGCATCACACCTAACCACCAGTTAACACTAATCAATGGATGGTGAAACAGCCCCTTAATATATTATTCTAAATCGGAAAAATTTACTAATGTGTACCCCCGGCTTTGCATACATAAACCATTAGATCCAGCAATTAAATTTAAATGCCGGGATGTCATTATATGTCTGTGTGTGTTCCAAAAAATTACTAAAACAACTGTGGAAAATTTAATCAGTCTAAACCTAGCGGTTAAGTTTTCGAAATTTTATCTAACTAGTAGGAATATTGGGATATAAAGTAGCATATTTGTTGTTCCAGATGTTCAGCTACCAACATACTAAATTTCTTCCAAATCCGTAAAGCCGTTTTATAGACAAATACTCATAAACCTTCGCATTTATGATATTAGTAGTCAAGATATTTTAAGCTAAGAAAACTACACAATTCCCGCAAAACAGCAAAACGAAATCACGAAAACAATCGTGGGCAACTGTTTAACAAAAATTTTAACGAGCTCAAAATGTAAGCCAAAATCGCTACCGCTCGTGACTTCTTCCTCATTAATGCAGCCAACAGGAATAGCTGACGTTCAAACCGCTCAAGTATTTGTGTTTAGCTTAACTACCAGCCCGGTAAATACACTACAGAGCTACGTCGCGTTAAGATACACTGGACTAGACAAGGGACAGAGACTAGAGCTATTGTAAATAATATTTATTTTTGATCATCATTTCAGGTACATGTCCCAGTGCTTGACATGCCCAATAGATGACACCCGGCTGTTTGCTGGCATCTTATTCTAAAATCGGGCACGGCATGGACAGTGTGTAACTGGTACTCTTATAAATTCAGACATTATTTATGCTAATCATGCTTTCATCGTAATTTTTTTTTAAAAGAAGACATTTCAAATGTAACACTCCTCACTTGTGACCAATTTTAATAATGTGAACAAGTCTTGTGAAATGTACCACACGTAAAACGTGTATATTTTTTTTTTATTTAAATTAACAAGCACATAAACACTAAATAAAATACACCTTCAAAATATCACCTCATAAAAAGTCAAAAAATTAAATCATCACACGGAACAAATCACAAATAGAAAATGATAAACAACGAAAAATAATTCACCCGTTTTATGTAGCAGAAAAAGTATAATTCTAAATAAATTACCCGGACCAACCGTTGGCGACCTCTGGTGTCATAAGAGTACGGTCATGACTGAGCGACCGGCCACGCGGCTGCGGTTTTCTAATACATGGCGCGTGTCGTTTATAAACTGCTTTGTAGTGAGTATGGCGGCCACGCAATGGAAAAAGCATTTATCCGTCGTGCCGCCGACCGCAAACAATCCGGGTTGGTCATAATTCAGAAGCAGCGGCGCCAAACCTTTTTAAATTTATTAACATGTGACACGTTGGGCATGTCCGAACTGCGAAATGAGAATTCATGTTTTGATGGTTATAATTGAATGAATCACGTTTTGCAAGGGACATTATATTTTATGCGAATGTCAGTACGAAGTTTTTTTGCTTGTATTTTAGCAATAATCAGCGATCGTATTCGGGAAAAACCGCCAACCATTGCCTTTTTAAAGGCAATGGCAAAAACGTATAATAGGGATGTTGACACCATTCAAAAATAATTCGAACACACGACTCCAGTAAAAAAACGCTTTATTTAGCCCTGAAAACCAGATTAAATTTCGATTAACTGCAAAATTAGATTTTTTGTTGCTTTAAAACAAATAGTTAGTTGATTGAGTTGGCGAACAAGTGACGTCATAAGTTGCTATTTCCATTCCAACTCTATGGGAGAATTGTGTTTTGACAGCTCATAAAAAGTACGTCAAGTGATTGGTGGTGTCAACATCGCTCCAGCTATCTGTCCGCGGCTTAGCTTAGATATTATTTGTACAGACGAACAAATTGAATCATATACCAAGGTGAAAGATTTGTGCTACTAATGTCTAGTTGACATCCCATACTTTTGTCAAGAAAATCATAGTGAAATTGATTATTATACGTTTCCACCTAGATACATAAATCAGTTTGTTCGACTGTACTAGAAAATGTTAATTATTTTTGGCGATCGCCACGGGATTTTATTGCAAAACTTTAGAACAAAAACGGAACTGCCAGATTTAGTGTTTAATGCGACCGAAGCCGCGGGTAAAAGCTAGTACTTATTTACATATTCTGCAACAAACGCAAAGTTTAGCTAAAAACGCACTGACAGCCAAAACAATCGACTGTTGATAAAATACAAGTAATGTAAACAAATCATTAAAATTCTACGATTCTGCTTATACAAAATAAATGAAATAACGTAAACGTAAGCAAATGGCTAATTGCTTAAAAATAAAAAAGGTACAGTAGATTCATAAATATAGTCCAAAATGAAAATTTTCTAAGTCCGGTCTCTATGCGCTGCATATTTTCTAATAACACCAATAAAAAACAACCCTATTTCTCTCATATAAGCTTCATAATTAACTTCAAGTCAATAGCATTACGACTTTTTTCTACGAACGAATTGTATTGATTATGTACTCTCTGTCCCGCTCTTACGCGTTGCAGTCGGATCATTTGTCCCGTTTCCACAGAAAGGGATGCTCGGAGTATACTTTTACTGTAAAACACCTTTCATTTTGTCTCCCGACAAGCCTATACGGTCAGCAAAAACAAAATTTTCCGCTAATATTTTTTCATCATTATTTTTATAAAGAAATGCTTTTTTTTAATTTCTCTGTACGTAATCAAATCACAAAGCCGTGGTATCCTAGTGGTTTGCCGTATACCCTCTCAAGCAGAGGGTCGTGGATTCGAGCCCAGGCTGACACATTCAAGTTTTTCAAAATTTAGGTTCGAAATTACATTTGAAATTTACCATGAGGTTTATGGTGCAAGAAAACATGGTGAGTAAACCTACACATACCCGCGAAGAAATTGAATTGTGTGTGTGTCAAGTTCCCCTTTGGGCCCGCATGCGAATTGCGGCTCAAGACCTCTCATTCTGAGGGAAGGACTGTGCCCATGCAGTGGAACTTTTGTAGGCCGCGATGATGATGAAAATGATGATGATGGCTCACTAAGCAAATATTACAGGAGATGACATAATGCCGCTGACCGCATCCATCTCCAGTCTATACATTCGTCCCACTGCTGAGCACAGGCCTCCTCTCAGAACGATAGAGCTTGGACCATTGAACTGTTGAATTCAGGCTCCATGCATTACATTAGTAAATTTTTGTAGTTCCAAACAAACACAATTAAACATAGTATTTCCTTAGAAAAATTGAAAAAAATCCCGACATTGTAATTTCAAAATTCTTTGTCTCAAATATGACTGAAACGATTTTAACATAACATAGCTAAGAAGTACCGCAAACCGCAAACTCACTTTCACGTAAAAAAAACACATCTAGATCGATCCATCGTTCTGAGATCTGCTATGCCAAAGACAGACAGGCAGACATTTGCGACTAACTTACCTATAACACCCCTTTTTTGGCGTCGGGGGTAAAAAACAAAAAAAATACACTTGTAAGTTATTAAAGCACGTCATTTTATTAAATTAAAATATTTCTGCTGACGCTCCCAGATTCGCAGTTTGAATCAATTTAGCACGTTTAAGGCAAAATCCCGAGAGGAGGCTCACCATATATTGCACTGCTTTGCTTCATATCCTTACTAAAATTACAAATGCCAAAGTCTGTCTGTCTATCTACACTGGGTGAGTAAGGACAAGGGTGCAAAATCAACCCTACACCCTTAGTAATTGATAATGGATCATCCACAGTCACAGACTTGACACCCTACGCTTCAGTCCACTCGTGACCAAGGCCACTGGTAAGTGATCGAAACGTCGAGGTAAATATTACTCGTTTTTGGCGTGATAAGTCCTGTGTCTGGTTTTTATTATGATGAAGTTAAATAAAGACTTGTTTTTTTTTATACGACTGGATGGCAAACGAGCAAGTGGGTCTCCTGATGGTAAGAGATCACCACCGCCCATAAACATCTGCAACACCAGGGGTATTGCGGACGCATTACCAACCTAGAGGCCTAAGATGGGATACCTCACGTGCCAGTAATTTCACCGGTTTCATTTGTAAAAATAAGACCGTGAAATAAATAATAGATGTAACTACTGTATGGTTCTTTGCCTTTTCCCAACTCACGATACCCAACTAACTGTTTGAATTGCCAATCTGTTTTAATTCCCAACTCACGATATTCTATGGAACCATGTTTTTTCTGAACTTTCATAAAACAAACCTAACCTAACCATTGTGTTCAATAAAAGCACAAGAAACTACAGAGTTTTTTTTTAGTTTCCGGAGAAAATTGAGAGTTGGCAAATGAAAACATCTGGCAAACAATAATTCTGCGAAAAGGCAGAACCCGGTACTGTAATAGTATATAGTTAAGTAGGTATGTAGTGTAATGTTAAGTACACTCCAACGCTGCCAGAAGCCCCGGGTACGTTTGCAACGTATCTCCAACGGAATGCAATAAGCGAGGCCCTGAAAAAGTGACTGACTAAAGGCAATAACGCCACTCGGGTAATGTATGTGGGGTTCGGGGATTTCTACACTGGCAACTCTAAACTTTGTAAAGTTAAGGTTGATTTTTTTGGAATCTTTTTGTATTTTTTATTTCAATTCCAAATTTTTACTTTTACGGTCATCCCGTAAAACCTAAATTGAAAATACAAAGTGAAATATAGATGCACAGAAAAACCAGTGAAATAAGACCAGCACTGGGAATCGAACCCAGGTCCTCGGTATAGTGGTGTAGCGGTATAGCACGCGGTACGGAATACCGAGGACCTGGGTTCGATTCCCAGTGCTGGTCTTATTTTTCTGGTTTTTCTGTGCATCTATAACACAGTTTGTATTTTCACTTTGTAAAGTTGTTTTGGGGATTGGGTAGTTTTCTGAAAAAATCATGAGTATATGCTGCTCTTCATCATCCCAGCCTATATACGTCCCACTGCTGGGCACAGGCCTCTCAGAACAAGAGGGCTTGGGCCATAGTTCCCACGCGGGCCCAGTGCGGATTGGAAACTTCACACACACCATTGAATTGCTTCGCATGATCATTTGGGAACATTTTTCCGATGAAAAGCCGCAGGATCCTCTTCATACACTGCGGAATTTTAGACTTCTGGGTTTCAGAACCTAAAAAATAGTACAATTCAAAATGAACATGCCCTACATTATAATGATCTAGGCATTTTTCTTTTACTGACTCTACCGGCAATGCTTCACCGAGCCTACAAGTACAGCCAGTAATAAATCAGCGCAAACGCACCTCACTTAATTGCCGAAACGTGCCACTCGCGAATGAAAATTGTACTTAACTACACACCTCTGTATTAATCTTGACTTGAACGAGCGGGTGCGCATCACACCGCAATCACAACTTTATAAGTATAGATACACAGTAAGAATCGCTACTGTACACAATGCGAACAATGGCGAATGTGGTGAAATACTATTGTGTGGAATTCAGATTGTGCAGAATTGCGAACAGGAAGAATCGATATTGGCATGAACATCGATGAATCCGTATACGAGTAGGTATCTACCGTCCATTGCTAATGGAGCTGACTCCACATATACTCTCAGTTTAACTTGCAAATTAGAAAGAAAGAAAGAAACACTTTAAGCTACCTTTAAATATAAGAGTTATAAAGGTTTGAAATTCAAGATTAGACAGAGAAAGATTTAACTTGCATGTGAGCAATGTGAGTGTGTGTAAGTAGCGCCATACTCGCTGCATACAGAAAAGCGTTTTGAAAGAGACAGATATAAAAAAAAACTCACTATAAATCCAATTTTCAACCGGATTAATTTTTCTATTCGCTTAACGTTGTCTCTGTATCTATATTTTTATAGTAATATACTGCTGTAAGATGCTGTAGCATGTGGGAAAATCGACAGTTGTCAAATACCGTATTCTGTATAAATGTAAACTGAGTCCATACTGAGTCCATTCCTCCCGTGTTGGTGTGGGCATAATGCTCACAAAACAGCGGGAAAGCGTTATATCGTGGTCAGCATTTAAGTTGCATGAACGCCATGCAATGTTTCAAGACTTAAGGGTTTTACATAGATCCAACAGGAATTTCGATACTTTTATTATCCTAGACTTTTAGCTATTCACGTTCCCAGTTTCGTCTAAATTCGCCAAGCTGTTTAAGCGTGAAGGTGTAAAAATATCAGTAGAATTAATTAATCATCGATTTTAGAAGTTGAAACTATTCGATGCGCACGGCAGTTTTATTCGCCTTGACATTGACTTACAAATGTAGGTATCTATGTTACAACACGGTGTGATCGGCAGCCGCACATCATAAATAACCTTCCTTTGTGTGTTGATATAATAATTTTAGGGCTTATAGAATACGTCTACATGCGCGGGTATTGGGTATTATTTAGAATATAAACTTTCCGTCTGCTGACGTACGTGAAAGTTTTAAATACGTTTAATCGAATATATAATGTGAATGGAAAACGTGAAAAAGAACTGGCCAAATGCAAGTCGAGTAACGCTCGGTGTAGTCTGTACACAGAGCCTGTCGAGACGGAGCGTTTTTTGCGCGTACACTCGCGCGTTCCCGAGATACTAAGTTACATACACGACTCCATCCAGATGATCTCGCGCGCTTCCGTAGCGAGGGCATCTGGACGGGGTGTATGTAGCTCTAGTGCCTCGGAAACGAGTGGCCTGGCCACGAACTCGCGCGACTTGCGGCAGCGGCAGCGGTGAGCGGCGAGCGGCCAAAACAAATTCAAAAGACGCTTGAGGCATGCCACGAGCCGTCGCGGCCGGCTACGTCGCGCGCGATTTTACTCGAGCAGCCGGCGGCAGCGCGGCGCGGGGCGGCGGGCGGGGGGAACAACGATACTGGCTATCAGGACCCAATTGCATAACAAATTACAAGCTAATAGTATTAACGACTTTGTATTGAAATTCACTAATACTATTTGCTTGTAATTTGTTATGCAATTGGGCCCAGGAGGGATGCCACGACTCAGAGCGGCGCGAACGGCGTTATCGGCGGTACGCGTCGGGCGGATGGATACAGAACTATTTATCACCGAAATTTTAAATAGGCCCGCCATTTATGGCTGTCGAAACATCCTCAGCATAAGTTGTGGCATGTGATGTGTGTGTGAAGACTTTACTTTTTAACCGACTTCAAAAAAAGGAGGAGGTTATCAATTCGGCTGTATATTTTTTTATGTTTAGTTCGTGCACTCCTCTGATATTCAAAATGTCCTGACTGAAATATGAACTACTTTTCGAGGCACTGAAGAGCAATTTTTCGATAACGCCATTTCAATTTAAATACGTCCCTTCGGCTCGAAACCGCTGAAGCTATTGCCAGGGGGGTGTCACTAGGCCATTCCGCCGCCGAGCTACAAGTACATACCGGGCCTCCCCAACGTTGAGGCGATTCAGTGCGACTCAACGCGTGCGAGTGAACACGAGCTATGCGATAGACATGAAACATAAAGTAGGCACGATTCTTATGCCTAAACGTCACTTTTGTACGGCAGTGAAGCTTCTGTACTTGTACTATTACTTATTCTGTGCTATTGCGAAGTACGTGGCATGCTCGCCGCGCCGCTCTCCGTCGCCGCGCCGCCCGCCGCCCCGCTCACCCCTAAGACCAAAGTCGTGGCCAGGCCGTACACATAAAGACGATAAGGTGCGCGTCGTGCTATGACAAGACATTGTTTCACTATGCGACGTCGTATCATGGAAAATTACTGTGTAACCATCGTAGATTTCCACGACCCGACGTCGCATAGTGAAATGCCCCGAAGACGACGCGATATCGTTTTTTATATATGATGGCAAAAAGTTACCGCCGCTCAGATATCCATAACATAACTTGAGTTACGGATGCATTGCCGGCCCTTTGAGAAAGGGGTAGGCTTGTTTTTTGGAGATCCCTAATAAGTGGTTAGAGTTACTACTGTGTTAAAAAGAAAGTTGTAAATCTGTTATAAATATATATTTGACTTTGACTTTGACTTTGACTTGTACTTTGAGTTGGTTAATGACGGGTGGGTGTGTGTGTGTGTGTGTGTGTGTGTGCGTGTGTGCATGCGTGAGTGTATATGTGTGTGTGTGTGTGTGTGTGTTCACTTAATGGTAAAAGTCCGCCTAATTTAAGACAGTATCGCTTCGGTTTCCTCATAACTTAGCTTTTTTAGCCACAATGTTACAGTTATCTTACAGTCAGATATCGCCAGATATTTATGCAGGTGACTCTACAACTAACAACCAAAGCAAGTACTCTTTAAATTGGTTATCCTTTTCTAATTGTTGTCCAGTTCCACCTTTTCGCTGCCTTTGAGAGGCACTCGAAGCTACTCAAGCTCGAGTCTGCGAGTGCCTCTTGAAGACGTTTGATCGGCCTCTCGGACTTTCTTGCTACGTTATCCCGATTAGGACTTAAACGATCTCTCGTAGGAAAAGGAGATTTTCAAATTGTTACGTAAGTATTGTTTATGTCTTTGTGCGATATACTGGAAGTTATTTAATTTTTCATTACCGTACCAGAGAGGGAATACACCAAGTAATAAATACAATTCAATGACATAGGAAGCAAACAGAAAAAAGGTTCAGTCAAGATCACGAATATATAAATATGTTTGTTTGTTTATACTCTTTATTGTACAAAAAGGAATAACAAAAAGGTTACATAAATAAAAGTTGTGTTAAGTACAAAGGCGGACTTATCCCTGCAGGGATCTCTGCCAGCCAACCTTTGAGTGGTAGAGGAGCAATCCAAAAAACAGGGATCGACAAATAGAGCAAAATATTTGAATAAATATAAATGCATATGTAAACCTCAAATACCTAACTATATACAATAAATATATAACACGTTAATATATCTATAACTAAATATAAAATAAAATACATAAATACACAAATTTACATACAATACATAAATAATAATATGTTACAAAAACGTTAAAAATATCTATACAATATACATGCCACTAACCAAAAGGTTGATGTATACATATTTTATATTTAACTCGGGCTGTATATTTATGCACTCGACTGTACATGGCGTTATATAAATAAATATCTAGGTTAAAACAACGGATAAACATACTTAAATAGATTAGACATATTACACATCCAAGATCACCAGCCGGTGAAATTACTGGCACTTGAGGTATCGCATCTTAGGCATCTAGGTTGTCAACGCATCTGCTATACCCCTGGTGTTGCAGATGTTTATGGGCGGTGGTGATCTCTTACCATCAGCAGACCCACTTGCTCGTTTGCCATCAAGTCGAATAAAAAAAAAATTTTTTTTTTTAAGTAGCCTGTGTAGTGTCCCACTGCTGGGCAAAAGCCTCCCCTCTTGACCTCCACAACTCTCGTTCTGACGCAATGTCAGGCCAGTCCTTTGCGTACGTGTCCAGGTCGTCCCGCCATCTCCTTATCGGTCTGCCTCGATGTCGCTGGCCGTTCTCCGGCACCCACCAAGTAACAAACAAACTATTAGAAAAAAAAACTATTAGAAAAAAAACCATGTATGTAGAAATTTTAATATCTGCTCAGACCGGAGATCGAACACGTCTCAAGCTCAAGTTTTCTTACAACTTGATTATCCAGTCGTCAAAGTTGACGTAAGCTATTTAATGTGTTTTATTTTATTTCATAAATAAATATCATGGGACACTTTACACCAATTGATCTAGTACCAAACTAAGCAAAGCTTGTACTATGGATACTAGGCAACGTATAAACATGAAACTACCGTGAGACTCACTCATATTAAATATACTGACCAGGATAACTCACGTCTTAAATCGAGTTTAGCTCGACATGTTTCGGGCTAGTTGTAATGATGATGAAAACGCGGGTAGTTGTGTGCCGGTGTCAGTTTCGTCGGGTCGCGTTGCTCCGAAGACGAAGGGCTACGGATTAGCCCGAAACATGTTGAGCTAAACTCGATTTAAGTCGTGAGTTATCCGGGTCATTATATTTAACGGATAAACATACTTATATAGATAAATGCATACTCAAATACATATTAAACGCCCAAGACCCGAGAACTAATATTCGTATTATTCATACAAACATCTGCCCCGGCCGGGAATCGAACCGGAGACCTCAAGTTTCGTATTCAGGTTCTCTAACCACTTGGCGATTCGGCCGTTATAAACCAATAGAAATGCTTGATTTATCTCACCTCGCTCCGCTCAGCTGTTTCCACTAGAGATGTGCTGTGCGAGGCGAGGTAAATGTAGCGTTTCTATTGGTTGATGAAGAACAGATTCTTCGCAACATACCCTCGCATATTATTGGTGGAAAGGCTGCTATATAACTAACAAATTATGGATCCGAGTCATCTGAATAAATAAATAAATTTACTAATAGTTATTATCTACGAGTATATTCTAAAAGTGAACCGCTAGAATGGGAAAAAAACGAGACAAAGCAGAATGGAGCTCTACAACACCATTTTGACACGTTTCTCCCAAACAAGGCATTATTTCTCTGGAATTTTAAAGCAATTAGATTCTTTGACCTTGGGAATCGCGAAAAACTTGAGAATTATATTGGTATTAAGCAAAATAAAATCACAAGTTCGTTATCTATGCCAGTGTTGCCATTCAGGGAAAAAGAAATCTATTCATTATCCTGCATTGCAGTCTTTAAAGCTCTTTACCCATTCATTGCCGCGCGCCAGGATTACGCTGGGCTTAGAGTCATGAAATTTGGTATGTAGATAGCTGGATGTCTGAAATAACACATAGGTTACTTTTATTCCAATATTCCCACGAGATAGTTGTTCTTAACACAACACCTCAATGAAGAGTACGATATAAATTTTGGGATTTCCCACAGGAATTTTCTAAAATCCCGGAATTTCAATTGTAACTACCAGATCGAATAGTTTAAGCGTACGAAGCCGCTAAGCCGCGTTATTTAAGGATAAGCTCGCCTTCGCTCTCCTCTCTGTGTATTTGTATTTCTTGTCATTTTATTTTTATGTGCAATAAAGAGTTTACATACATACGACATACATGTTTACGGTACGTAAAGGTACAACCTTTTTCGCAAAAAAAAAACAACCTAATACATGTTCAATGCTTTGCAAAAATCTAACGGCAATTTTCAAATAACATACCGCATTCGAGAAAGACTGATTCCCTTGGCCCAAATCACAGCTTAAAACCATCAACAATGGGTGCAAATGAGATTTGAAGAGCCTCCCTCCCACTTCAGCGATGGTCCGATTGTAATTAGCGCACATTATGATCAACGACTATAGAATGCTCTTGAGATCTGCCCGAGACCGCACTCAGAGTAAATCAGTTAATAAATGTTAGGGGTAAAGGAGACAGGTACAGTGGGCCTACGCCATAAAACTGCATAAAAAAAATGTACCTTTAAGATTTTCAGGCAAATTTTACGTTAGTTCCAATGGCTGAATTCAAATTCAAATATATTTATTTGCATTTAATGGGTTGACATATATTTATACCGCCATTCAGCCATTTCTGGCGTACAAAATATAAAGCATTTCAATTATGTAAATTGTGCGAAGTGTGAAGCTGTTAGAGCTGAGCGTTTTTCGCATAATTCATCATTTTTGACACATATATTTATGTATACCTAACGTTTCGTCGAATGATTGAAATGTCGAAAGTGTGATCGATTTTTTTTTCATAATATTGCTTGGTCGATTCATTTAAGTTTGACATTTGATAATAACGTTAGTTTGTAGAAAAATAATAGGTATAATGTTGTAATACCGAATATTGATACCACTAATTTTATTTAAAATCTCATTATTTTTACAGATACTGCCTTGAAAACAAATATTCATACGAGGTGAACGCCTCGTTTTGCAGAGCTTCTATTTCGCCTTGTTGTGACGCTTTACGTCTTGACAGAGTTCTAACCTAACCTAACTAATATTTAAATTATTTGAGCTTCAGTTGAGTATTATAATACTCGCTGTTACTTACAACTTCATCATCATCATAATCATTAGCCGGAAGACGTCCACTGCTGAACAAAGGCCTCCCCCTCAGAACGCCACAATGAACAACAACTCGCCACCTGCATCCACCGGTTTACAACCGCTTACAACTTCATCTGAGAAGAATTTGTTTATCGTGTGCCCACGGGAATCATAAAAATTTCTGACATAAAAATATCCTATATCTTTATCAGTATCTCAAACTATCTCCATACTAAGTTTCTTTGAGTACTTTACAAAGGTACTCACTTTCGCATTTTTAATATAAGTAAGTATAAAACACGACCTTCTGTCCTGGTGTTATTTGACAAAGGTAATTTGCAATTAACTGGAAATTATGCGAGACCGGGCCATGGTAATGAGAACGACTCCAAATTAGATGGAATATATAAAGCACCGCTTTTAGGGATCATAACATTAATGAACGCTTATGTATAGAAGTTAAAGGAAATATACTTGGTGTTGCCACTCACAGAAACAATGAATAAAAACCAGTTAAGTGCGAGTTGGGCCACACTAGTTTTTAATCTATTACTGTTTCACTTGTAAAGCATACTAGCTGCGGTCGGGCCTGTATCGTGAGAACCCTGAAATTTGGCATTGAAAAATCAAACTGTAAGATTTCGCTTTTACAGAGCAGAGATGGCAAGCATGCATAATAGTAGATTATTGTCGTGGCCTGGAAGCAGGCAATTGCTGGCTGAGTAACTAATACGAAGCCAGCAATTGCTATTCCAGCCGAGACTAATATAAAGCTTTTCTCAAAAACGGTGAATAATTCTGAAATAGAATAAACTTTTTCTCAAAATATATTATAAAATTTAATTTTATTCCAATATTTTTCTTATGCTTTCCCGCCTTTTTTCATTAAAAATAAACTGCAGGTGTATTTTTCCACCGCAAACACCACAAGCTATTTCAGACCCAATAGAAAAAGTACGGAGTTCCAACAAAATATCTGATACCGGCCATTATACTTGGCTGTATACGACTTGTGCCAACATTTCCATGGCCTTTTTAACTTTTAAAAAAAATGTGACTGATTGCAGGCGCGCTAATTCATTATTGTCGAGCTAGCGCGCCTGCAATCTTTTTAACTTTTTAATTTTTCGCTGACCATAAACTATGCAC
Organism: Choristoneura fumiferana; assembly: GCF_025370935.1. NCBI lineage: Eukaryota > Metazoa > Arthropoda > Insecta > Lepidoptera > Tortricidae > Choristoneura > Choristoneura fumiferana. The sequence continues at coordinate 20,992 of NC_133496.1, forward strand.
TTCACCTTCTGATATGTAAAGAATAATGTAAACTTTTACGGACATTTTTGAGAAAAAACACTTAATAGTACATTACTGTAGAGGCCGGGAAGTAGGGGGTTGCCGGCCAAGCAGATATAGATGGCCGAGCGTAGCACGGCCGGATAGGGATGCGAGGCCGGCAACCCCAGGTTCCGGCCGAGGCTTGTATAGTGCTTTTCTCAAACATTACATGACATAAAATAAAAAATAAAACAAGAAATTAAGCTGGCGGGACGCAAGTCTGGTCACCCTGTTGTGTGGCTGCTGGCGGCGGGCGGTAATGCTGGGCGTGGGCCGCGTGCGTGTCGCAGAGCGCGCGTTGAAACAAAAGACGGTCGCATTGCCGGCCAGCGGCCTGCAAGGTTGTATGAAATCTCTTTGCAGGCTGCTAGAGTGACCGCGCGCGCGCAACTGAACCACAGCGCCTGCAGCGCGATACTTCTCAGCCTATTATTTGTAACACAACCTCAATATTTCATGTCATGTTTGAGAAAAATATTTTTTCTTTCTTTAATTATAAATACAATCGGCGAGCTTGCAGTTGCGAGCTATATTCCTAACAATAGACAAATGACAGCGGAGTCTTTCTAACTATCATGTGGGCACGAATTAAGTAAGGAACTCTAAAAAAGGTTAAACACCGACACCAGACTCGTTTAATCCTGTAGAAGTTGACATTGGCCTGTCTAGAATATAATTGACGACCGACCAAATTGACAGGTAAAGCTTATAATACAATAACTCTCCTCGCTCTTAGTAAAAAAATCACGTACTTTTTAACGTTTTCGCAGTAACCAGTGGAATGATAATGTTGCCATCAAAATAGAATGCATCGAGAAATGTTTCTAAGGAGATTGACCACTTTTTATGGGAGTTGGACCACGTGCTGCTCAGACAAAATACACAGTACATTTAAAAATGCTCCTTAGGCTAACACTAGACTGTGTAGGTTTTATCCCAGGAATCATGAAAAAAACCGGCTAAGAGCATGTCGGACACGCCCGAAATAGGGTTCCGTAGCCATTACGAAAAAATTAAGTAATATTTTTTTAAGGATTTCGTATTTTATACGGAATCTTCCAAGTTTAGGTATATTTTATACCTTAGGCTGCTATTTACTCATAAACTACTAATAATTCTCAAGCAAACTTAGCCGTTATAGTTTTCCTTGAAAGTTTGATATACTTACTACCGTCCTGAATTTTTTCAAATTTTTCCACCCCCCGGTTTAGATTTTAGAGGGGGGGTGGCGCTCGATTTTATAGAAAATTTGCACTTTAAAGTTGAATATTTCGCAAACATAATCACTGAATCGAAAAATTGTCTTAGAAAACCCCTAATAGTTTTAAAAGACCTATCCAACGATACCCCACACTATAGGATTGGATGAGAAAAAAAAATCACCCCCACTTTACGTCTATGGGAGGTACCCTATAAAAAAAACTTTTCTAATTTTTTATTGTACCATTTTGTCAGCATAGTTTACATATATATCCGTGCAAAATTACAGCTTTCTAGCATTGATAGTCCCTGAGCAACGCCGCGGACGAACAGACAGACAGACATGGCGAAACTATAAGGGTTCCGTTTTTGCCATTTTGGCTCCGGAACCCTAAAAAAGCGAAGCTACCCAAAACATCGTCCACAATTACACCCTATAAAGACACGCACTAACAATTACTTATATTATTACCCTACGAGTTACGGCTCTTGTCGGGGGCAGTAAATTGTGATATCACTAAATGACCATGTGTTTGGGCAAACAACGGTCGGTAATTCTTGAAATTATGACGTAGTGAGCTGTAATGGCCCCGGCTACGACCATGCGCGATCGGCGGCGCGGCGAGCGGTTTTCAACCCCCGACGCAAAAAGAGGGGTGTTATACGTTTGACCGCTATGTGTGTCTCTGTGTGTGTGTGTGTGTGTGTGTGTGTGTGTGTTTCCAAATGTTTGTTGGTTAGGTTAGGTTATATTAGCTTTTCTTTAGCTTACCGTGTATTTATTAGAAAAAGTCGTGTTTGTCTAGTGGTTTGAGCTATGGTATCTCAAGCAGAGTATTGTGGGTTCAAATTCGGAGTCGCACCTCTTTTGAAAACCTTCTCTACATTTGAAAACCGTGAGCCTTACAGTGAAGGAAAACTTAATAAGGAAACCTGCTTACCAGCCAAGTAATTCAATGGTGTGTGTGAATTTCTCAATCAGCAGTAGGCCTGCGTGTGTACTACAGTCCAAGTCTTTTAATTCTCACTCAGCTCAGCTGCGGTGGTACACAATAAAAAAACGTTATTTAAATCAGAAGGATTTCTTTACTCTTGGAATTAATGTACTTAAAGTCTGAACAAACCTTTATATTTCTCAGACACGCCTATTGAACGATACTTCAAAGCGTGGATTTAGATAAGGAAGTAAAGGACCAAGGTTCACCCGGATTGCTACCACCATCTTGCTCGCTAATCCTGCCGTGAAACAGCAGTGCTTGCAAGAGTAAGACAGCCGGTGAAATTACTGGCACTTGAGGTATCCCATCTTAGGCCTCTAGGTTGGCAACGCATCCGCAATCCCCCTGGTATTGCAGGTGTCTATGGGCGGTGGTGATCTCTTATCATCACGAGACCCACTTGCTCGTTTGCCATCCAGTTGAATGAAAAAAAAAATTGGTATTGATCACTTTTTTCAATGTGGTCTAATTCCAAAACCGTTTCGAGGAATAGGTTAATTAAATTATTTTATAGCATTTAAGTAAAAAAATACTAATGAACTAAAATAATTTCCTTGCTCACCCGCGACCTTACGATAGCTAAGCTTATGCAAAATATGCGTGTTCATGCAGTTCCTCCACCTCCATACTGTAAGAACACACACAAATCACACAAACCCATCTATCACCACCACCACACTACACTGACGCGTTTCGAACTCAACCAGAGCTCATCTTCAGAGTGACACAACCGTACACCATGCTACCAGTTGTTAGACTAACGAACGAACGTATGTGGGTACTTGGGGAGTTACAGTGACAAGTTAAAACGGTGGTTGTGGTTCGTTAGTCTAACAACTGGTAGCATGGTGTACGGTTGTGTCACTCTGAAGATGAGCTCTGGTTGAGTTCGAAACGCGTCAGTGTAGTGTGGTGGTGGTGATATATGGGTTTGTGTGATTTGTGTGTGTTCTTACAGTGTGGAGGTGGAGGAACTGCATGAACACGCATATTTTGCATAAGCTTAGCTATCGTAAGGTCGCGGGTGAGCAAGGAAATTATTTTAGTTCATTGATATGGACCTCCGCAAAGTAACGCCTGATTCAATAAATTATTAAAAAAATACTAAATTATCTATGTGTATATTTGCAAAATAACGTTTGACCTTTGTTTGACCTTTAACGTAAATAAACGTCATGTAGCTAAACCGCCTAATTCTAACACTGACAGGTGACAAATGACACTACGTTTATTAAATTATTGTAACTTATAAATAGGATAAAAAATTTAAAACCCAACTAAAATCAAAATCTTTCAAATGAATATCTTAAATTCGCCTATTTTATGAGAAAAAAAACATTGCTTTTTTGAGACCAATGCCAAAACATTCTCACCTTAAATAATTATTTATTATGTAGGGAAGGTAGTTCCTAGTCGGTGCCCTAACATAAGTATCCACTCTTATGTACAACTAGTATGAAAAAGTGGATACATAAATTAGGTAACCGACCGTGCTATAAAAAAATATTTTTTTTTTTTAAATCTTATCTTCCCGCTTTCTCGGCGTATTGAGCATCAGTCCTGCAAAATTATAGCTTTTCTAGCACGATAAGTCTCTAAACTAAATCGCAGACGGAATTACAAGAGTTATCCTACGACTACGGAACCCTAAAAATCCGTCACACATAACAGCTATGTTTCCACTAAACAGAAAATCGCTCGCCGCGCCGCCGGTAGCACTTGGTCGATACCAGTCCTAATGAGGGAAAAGGGGGCATATTTGTGGATTAGGGGAGACGTGACGACATATAAATTAGTTATTTGAGCTTGTGGCACGTTTTTTGGGAGCACTTAAGATGGTAAAGCTTTTGTTCTATTGCTAAAAGTTTTTCTTCTAAGTCGCTATACTCTTGACCTAGTGGTGGTCGTCGTCGGATGAGGCAGTAAGGTAAACGCCCGAGTGCTCGACATGATAAAGCCCAATAGTCGACACCCTGCTGTCATCTCTATTTTAAATGACATAAGATTAAGGCCTTTATACTTGCTGAGCTGGCAACGTTGCATTTTTGTTAGTTTTTCTCGATTATTCCATAAACATTTAATGAAAAATAAAAATGTGGTCTGATAGAACTGTTCTTAATATATAAGTTAATGTGTCTGTACTCCAATAATTCGTGATAGACTTTTATATTCTTTAAAAACAAAAAAAAAGTTTATTAACGGTTTTTAAAGAAAATAAAAGTCTATCGCGAATAATTACTGCAGTAGAAACATTAACTTATATATTAAGAACAGTTCTATCAGACCACGTTTTTAATTTTCATACAATTTTAACGGAATAATCGAGAAAAACTAACAAAAATGCAATGTTGCCAGCTCAGCAGGTATAAACGCTCTTAAATATGACAACTATAGCCAACGTGGCGAGGTTTCATTTTACCTTCTGCACCGCGCTAAAGTCCGGAGTTCGTAGTTGGCAATAGAGAGCGTTGCTGCCCACTCTCTCTTTCTCGGGCGGAGAGACGTATGCCACTCAGTGGGTGATTAAGCGCTGATGAAGATGACGAAGAAAATTAATTACAATAGAAGCCATAAACAATTAATAGTTTCCAACTACGGTCTTTTTGGTCTTCAACTCTTCACTTCACTTAGACAATCGGCCGCTTGTAGACATCCGTTATTTTCACCGCACATCGGACCGTTTTTTTTCGGACTTACGGTGTTGTATGGCTTAGTCGCCGGACAAGTGTCCGTACACACATTCATTGTAAGTCATACAACACCGCAAGTCCGGCAAACAAAACGGTCCGCTGTCCGGTGTAAACAACGCGGCCTTTTAATGTAAGGATTTTAACCGAGTGACTTACAAAGCAAGATGCCTAAGGTATTATTCCTTCAAAGTAAAATGTCCAAGCAGTTGAATGCCATCTAGACAAAAGGTCTACTTGCTAAAACGGCTAGCAAGCAAAATGTCTAAGTTGTTGAATATCTTGAAAGATAAATCGCCTTTTAATTTGAATGCCTACAAATCTTAGTACTACTCGTATTTTTAGGTATTCGGTAGCTACGACGACGAGCAAGCGAAGCGAGCAAGCGAAGCGTGCCGCATAGTGTTAGTTGCAATTTTTTCATATTTTTTAAGACATGTGAGAAAGCAAGAGTAAAAAACTTGACGGGCAAAAAGCGAAATGTCTCAGAAGTAAGATGCCTCATTCTAATAATAATATTGCGTTTGAGACATCCTTGCTTACGAGAATAAGGCATCTTACTTCTGAGACATTTCGCTTTTTGCCCGTCAAGTTTTTTACTCTTGCTTTCTCACTCGCTCATAATAGAAATGTAAATAATGCTCACAAATGCTCTAAATGTTTCTCCAAAACAAAATTAAATGCAATATTTAATTTTGATCACAGCAAATCATTTTGATTAATCGACGGTTTAAAATATAGGTTTATTCGATACCGGGTAATATTAATCTGGCAAATAAAACAGGCTTTACGGCTGGCCCAATATCGTTTAGCTCTTATCACCGGAGTGACCATTAGCTTATCCTTGAAGATTAAAGTTTTAATAGAAGACGCGTAAATCTTAAATTTTTTTTTAGGAAACGTATCCTAACCCTGCCGTCACTTTGTGTTTTTGAAATAATCATTTATGTTTGGAATAACTGATTGTGATTTTCCCACTAACGTCGTTAAGCCAAAGGCTACTAGAAACACAGGGAAGCTTAAAGTTCCATCTTACAGACTGGCTAAAATCAAAAAGTCGTTTCTAGGAAATTGCATACGTTTTTATAATAAAATTCCAAAAAATATTACCAATGAAATGGATACAAAATTCAGATCTATTGTCAAGAAGACATTAATATCTAAGGCGTATTATAAAGTTAATGATTATATCATGGACAGGGATATTTGCAAATAATTCCGATCCGCATTGACGATCCCTTACTTTAAATAGCGAGCCTACTGTGTTTAAAATTATGTTGTTCTAAATACTTGTAATGTATAGATATCATTTAATAATATAGTAAATATGTATCAAAAAAATATACCTCGTTGAGTTTCTTGCCGGATTCTTCTAATCAGAGGTTTTCCGAACCGGTGGTAGATTTTTTTGATATTTATAAGTGCTTGTTATAGCCTAGATTGAATAAAGATATTTTGACTTTGAATAAAGTTTATTGTGTAGAAAAGTTTTATACATTTTTTTATTTATATACATTTTACATTTGTATTTATTTTCGAATTCCGTGTAAACTAGACATCCGGACATTTTTCCTTAGCTGAAATGGCGAAGCTTTAAAAAAAACTATAATTAAAACTAAAACGGAAAAAAAACTACTTCTCTAGAACTCTGTTAAGTAAATAGAACATAGAACTGACCCGTGACTAACCCCTGTCTCACCTCATGAAAGTAAAGACTCTTGTCATTTATATTTATTGCCTGTCTTACATTATGGCAAAGGTACGTGTGGCCATCTCCTGTGAATAGTACTTCAGTGTAATACAGGCAATGCTGTAATAATGCAGGCTTTCCGGCCTAGCCTGTTGATTATACCACAATGGAGTACCGTGCGTGTGACATTAAAATTAACTAATTGGATGCACTCATGATTATAATCCTACTAATCTTACTGATATATAATTGAGTACGTGCGTCATCATCACCATCAACCGGAAGAAACAAACAAAGGTCTTAGAACGCCACAAATAAATAAATAAAAATAATATCAAGGGACTCTTGACACCAATTGACCTAGTCCCAAACTAAGCATAGCTTGTACTATGGATACTAGGCAACGGATAAACATACTTGTATAAATAAATACATATTAAATATCCAAGACCTGAAAAAACAAACATTTGCATTATTCATATAAATATATGCCCCGGCCGGGAATCGGACCCAGGACCTCAAGCTTCGTAGTCAGCTTCTCTTACCACTTGGCCATTCGGTCGTCTAAACGACGAACACAACACACGACAGTAAACGACAACTCGCCACTGGCATCCACCAATTGCCCGGAACTCCTGCGATGTCGCCAGTCTGCCTAGTGTAGAAGGCCTGCGAATCCTTCGTCTTCCGATTTGTGGTTGTCGAAACCTTTGGGCCTTGGTCGTCCGACACAAAAAAAAATATGAAAGAAGTGTCGGACAAACTAATCGGCGTATCTGGCGACCAAAGAGCAGGCTTTTTTCTTCGCCCAAAGACTGAGCCTTGCAGTGCGACGAGGCAACGCCGCTAGCGTCTTAGGCACAATGCCCCGCGCTGCGCTGCCTTTGGATGAGGAAGCCCGTTTTAGTTAATTTTTGTTTTTTTATTTTTATTTTTATGTAAAAATACCTACGGGTAAAATGTCGATGTTCAAAATATCTAAAATTAAAATATCGACTGTATCAAAATATCGAAAATTAAAATAACGAATGGTTAAATAATCTACGTCCAATATATCGAAAATATATTTATCTACAAAAGTGACATCTATAGATATAATATCGAAGTACAGAGTATCGAATATCCTATGTATGAACTATCACGTGATAGGGTCGACGGAGCTCCTATTCCGCTCAGTTGAGGTGCTTCGCGCCTTGACGTAATACTAACCTAACCTAACCTATTGAAAATGAATTACCAAAAATATTTGGTTCGGTTAGGTTAGAACTGTGACCGCAAGAACGCTAAAAATGACTAGATTATGTAAAATAAATGCTATTAAAATATGTTGACATTTGCAACTTAGATATATTGGCTTTCGATATTTTGAACATCGACATTTTAACCGTAGGTATTTTAATTTTCAATATTCAAAATATGTGACCGGTCTGGAGTGACAAATAAAAATGACCAAGTGCGGGTAGTTCGAGATATGAGTGCCGGTACTTTTTGTGATCACGTGCGGGTAGTTCGGAGGACTCGCGCTGCTAGGCAGACAGACTTGACACCCTACACTTCAGTCTACTCGTGCCACGGCCACTGCAATGTGGTTGAAACGTCAAGGTAAATATTACTCATTATATATACCCGTTTGTGGTATTTTGAAACCAAAGTTGAAAACGTTAATTATCCCTTCAAGACAACTGTTTAAAACAGAAAGAAGTAAGGACTACATCACATTTGATTTTAGTAGCGATCTGCTTTTATTTGCTTTCTTTGTACTCTAGGCATTGCCAACGCCCTTGCCAAAGGTTAAAAACACCTTTTCTTAGTTCAAACGTTTTTATTAATTTAATAAAAAGCTATCAACTAACACTTCTGATGAAAATTCACAGCCGATTGCCTTTTGTAAGGACACAACCTAATTCAGGGACGTTTAAAAGCCTTTGATGGAGTTAAAAAAAGCAGCCAAGCATGACAAACAGAAAATACTGATTACTGTTGACAGCGTTTTATGCTTTTAACATCAAAGCCTGTGACAGGTTTGAAAGGAAAAAATATTAAATCTGTGGCCGAACGGTTGTTAGGGCTGACGCGGTTTGCACGGAGCTGATGGACGACCAAAATATAGTATGAGCAGTGCCAACTACGGATTGTAACTGCACCCGCGCCCGCAGGCGTGCATGTGGCGTAGCTACCGGAAGGCTAGACGGGGCAGTTCCCCGGGGCCCCCAAACTTGCCGCTCAGACTCTGACTTACAAACTATAAATGACAAGTCTAGAGCACGTCGAATTCGGAACACGGCGAATACGAAACAAACGATTTTAAATAGTTACTAGGGCCCCAATAGTTTATTTTTTGCCCCATGGCCTTTGGATACCTAGGCCACGCTATGCTACGCCACTGCCAGACATGCGCCCGCAAAGTTCACTCGCACCAGCTAGCGTAGGTATATAGGCCCTTAGGAGGTAAATAATAATTTTCTCAAACATGACGTGAAATATTGACGTTGTGTTACAAATAATAGGCCGAGAAGTATCGCGCTGCAGGCGCTGCGGCTCGACAGCCTGCGTGCGGTCACTAGTGGCCTGCAAAGATATGCAATGCGACCGTCTTTTGTTTCAACGTGCTCGCTTCGGCACCTCCGCCCGCCAGAAGCCAGCGCTACACGCGCACACGCAACAGGCCAGACTAGCGTCCCGCCATGTTTGGTTTCTTGTGAACGACCAGATGGCCTAGTGGTTAGAGAACCTGACTACGAAGCTTGAGGTCCCGGGTTCGATTCCCGTGTCGGGGCAGATATTTGTATGAAAAATACGAATGTTTGTTCTCGGGTCTTGGGTGTTTAATATGTATTTAAGTTATCTATATCTATATAATTATATTTATCCGTTGCTTAGTACCCATAACACAAACTTTGCTAAGCTTACTTTGGGACTAGGTCAATTGGAGTGAATTGTCCCGTGATATTTATTTTATTTGTTTATTTGTTTTTTTATATTTATTTTATTTCATGTCTTGTTTGAGAAAAACACTATACAAGCTTCGGCCGGTACGTGGGGTTGACGGCCTTTTCATTAATGTACTATTAATGTTTTAAACTATCGCGCATATGCTCAAGGTTGGCGAACGAACAATGGAGCGCAGTATTTTATGTGTTCGAATCAGAAACACGGCACTGCCAGAACTCATATCACAAATGTGAGTGTCAAGACCGCTAAGTAAGATAAGCTGACATGTACGCCGCATACATCTTGATGAGCACGGATCATTACCAAGGGATGGTCTAAGGAGCTGCAGATCAAAGAGGAGTAGATGTGGCAGAGGAAAGTACCAGGCTTTGCACTGGTTTTTAAGGATAAGAAAATGTATTTTTTTACATAAAACTGAACGTGATTGACCCCTATCTCACCTGATGTTTAGTGCAGATGAGGCCACAGGTGTCTCTAACGGTTCAGTAACAGCCTATTCACATTCACTCTAGCCTTGAAGAGCCATTGTATTTATCCGGAAATACAGACGACGGGAGCGAATTCCGTTCTTTAGCAGTTCGCATCTGAACCCTAAGTCTAAATCCAAGTTATTTGAAAACTATATAGTGATTCCATCCCTGTAGAATTCGTTTATCGATATCCGCGGCCGGGAACTATGCAATTTTCCGGGATAAAAACTAACTAACCGGGATAAATATTTATTCGTAGCTTGCACTTAAAGCATGGTCAGAGGTACCTCGTAACGTGAACTGCTTCAACTTTGCCCTCCGGCCCCAACATTGCCTGATTCAATTAACAGTCGATAACTAGCACCCTTCTAGGTTTTTAAACTTTTATCTCCCCGTAATAATAATTCCTGTGAAGATAAACGTTTAAAACCATAGACATGTATATTAAGAACACGTCGTATTTTCGATACCTTATATGAGTATCAGGTGAAGACAGTTCCACCCCGCTAAATACATATATAAAAACTCGTTAGAAGTGTCTTGGTCTGTCTGTCACGAACGACTGTAGTTGATGTAGTGCCCAACTTGTCTGGAAGTTTGTTTTACTTCTCCGGAATGAGCCTTTCCGGTTTTGTGTTGTTATGTGTATGACCCTATATGTTGTGTAGGTAACTTTCTACATATAGATAGATAGATAAAAACGTTTATTTGGTCCTGCAAACACATATAATCAAGATTAGATACAAAACATCAGTCCAGTCCAGACTTACTTAAAAGTAAACAACTCGTGTGATTGATATAGGACTTAAAGCAGCGTTTCCACCAGAGATATGCGAGGATGTGTTGCGAGGAATATGTTTTTCATTAACCAATAAAAACGCTTCATTTAAAAAACTGGCCAAGAGCATGGCAGACACGCCTAAAATAGGGTTCCGTAGCCATTACGAAAAAATTAAGTAATATTTTTCTAAGGATTTCGTATTTTATACGGAATCTTTCAAGTTTAGGTATATTTTATACCTTAGGCTGCTATTTACTCATAAACTACTAATAATTCTTAAGCAAACTTAGCCGTTATAGTTTTCCTTAAAAGTTTGATATACTTACTACCATCCTGATTTTTTTCAAATTTTTTCACCCACCGGTTTAGATTTTAGAGGGGGGTGGACGCTCGATTTTAATGAAAATTTGCACTTTAAAGTTGAATATTTCGCAAAAAAATAACTGAATCAAAAAATCGTTGTAGCAACCCCCTAATGGTTTTAAAAGACCTATCCAACGATACCCCACACTATAAGGTTGAATGAGAAAAAATATCACCCCCACATTACGTCTATGGGAGGTACCCTAAAAAAATTTCTTTTGAACTTTTAATTGTACCATTTTGTTGGCATAGTTTACTTATACATCCGTGCTAAATTACAGCTTTCTAGCATTGATAGTCCCTGAGCAAAGCCGCGGACGGACAGACAGACATGGCGAAACTATAAGGGTTCCGTTTTTGCCATTTTGGCTCCGGAACCCTAAAAAGGAGCCTATCAATCTCTCAAAGGGCCGGCATCGCACCTGTGATACCCCTCGTGTTGACAGGTGTCCATAGGCGGCGGTGATTGAACCCTCAATGAAAACTCCGTAATGCATCGAAGCTCACTTGGCCAGATTTCTAGTATTAATATGGATTACCTCTATTATGTAAACACAAGCAATATACTTCCGTCTGTGCTTCCAACCCCACCGAGACTCGAGGGCAAAGGGTCAATCAAAATTATGTTAATCTCTATCGGGTACTACCTAATTCCCATCATCATTAATGAGTTGAGGTTGCTTTGATGAAAAAATGAATAAATCATTGAAATTATTAAAATAACAAGGGTCAGGGTCACTCACGTACAAGTCGAGGTGTTTCGAGGGTCCATAAAAATTCAAATCATTTATTCAGTAAAGAAGTCGCAAGAGGCACCTTTACGCGTAATTTTTTTAAATATCAGGGCTTTCGGAAATACCATCATGAGATTCAGGAAATTAATGTAAATATTACACTAAAATCCTGGTTAAACTGATCGAGTGTTGCCATTATTTCCGGTTGCGAACATTCTTCCGCTGGCGTTCGTGGTCGTCATAGTGTGTTTTATGTTTTTATATGTTTTAGTTTTTAAATGGGTCCCACTGAAAAACCGCGTTGCGGTTTGCCGTAACATGATGCTGAGTGCATCTAATGTATTTTCGATACCTCCTACGTATACTGGTACAAGTGACAAATTTCTGATTTTTAGTTTTTTGCAATTTTGTGATTAATATTTCCTTATTTACCTACCACAAAAATTTCGACGGATATTCCTATTAGTTTTGGAAATAAAGTGACGTATATGAATGCATCTAACACCGTTTTTGCTAATCGGTACAACGTATACTGAGGCAACCGACATGCACCACTATACGCGGCACCGATATTGTCGCGGGCCGGGGAAGTCGAGTGTAACTGGCAGTTGCCTCAGTGTACGCGCTAGCCGTCGCTGCGTGCGGACCGTTTAAACTGTTCTACGAGCACATAATTTGATAGTATATATAAAAAAACATGTTTGGTTTGGCAAGACCACAATAGCCGTATTTCACATAGACAGCCATGGAAACTAAATCCAATGTGAAACCTTTTCGTGATCTATTTCGCTATGATTTCTTTGGCAAATGTATGGGATGTCAACATAACATTGGTAGTACAACGGTCCACCCCAGTACCAGTACGTGATTCAGTTTCCTCGGCTATACCTACATGTACGCGTGCTAGAAATATAAAATTGCAGTATTACATTGCATTTTGGTAGTTGAGCATCCCCAAAAAGAATTTTTAATTAAAATGAGAACAGTAAATTTCAATATACCTACAGGTTGATAAAAAAAATCCTGTACTATACTGTAACCATATTAGGGCTACTGATTACTAATACGATATAAGTGGGAAAACATCGAAATTAGAAAGTCTTCTTGCGACTCCACTTCCATACAAAACTTTTTTTTTTTCGAATCACAGTATTTTTCTAACGGATCATATTAGTAATTAGTAGCCCTAATGTGGTTTAAAGTATAGTACAGGTTTTTAATAACACCCTATACACATTTTTTTTATACACACCTAAGAAATGGTACCTGGCTATGTATATGGCGAAAACGGGTAAACCGTATGAAGTTATAGAAGTTTTCAAGACTCAGAACAGACACAAAATTTAAATCTATTGTAAGAAGACATTAATATATAAGGCGTATTATTAAAATTAATGATTATATCATGGATAGGGAAATTTGGAAATAATTCCGATCCGCATTGGCGAGTGTTTACTCCAAATAGCGAATTGAGAACTGTTTTAAATATGTAGTTTTGTTAAATACTTGTGATGTTTAGATATCACTAAAATATGATTGTAAATCTGTTCAAAATATACCTAGGTTTATTGCCAGACTCTTCTCAACAGAGGTTTTTACGAACGGTGGTAAATTTTTTGACATTCATAAGTGCTTGTTACAATCTAAATTGAATAAAGATATTTTGACTTTGACTCAATATTTCATGTCAAAGCTTGTCTTAAGCAAAGTGCCAATCAGACTCGCGCACGAAGGGTTCCGTACCATCTATACTACTTCATTAGGATTAGCAAAAAATTGCAAAAAAATACATTTGTTGTATGGGGCCCTTAAATATTTATTCTGACTATTTTTTGTTTATATTATTATTATATCGACTACAGTACATATATATATCACATAATCTGTGAAAATTTCAACTGTCTAACTATCATGGTTCATGAGATACAGCCTGGTGACAGACGGATGGACAGCGAAGTAGTATAAAGTAGTAGGGTTTCCGTTTATACCCTTTGGGTACGGAACCCTGAAGAGGCACAAAAAGCTAAACCGTTATGTGGATACAAATGGGTGCGATGCGATATATGTATCACATGAGGAACCTTTCACAATAAAATACGAGTACACATTTGAACAGGAATACGAATCCATTGAATGTGCTTCCATTAATTTAAGCACTTAATACAATTACTTTTCTTAATAAACCCATTTATATTTCAAGTGAGGTTTTTTATAAGGTATATTTCTGTATTTTGTATAGCACGTTTAAAACATTACTAGCGGTATATTGGTACAAGTGCATGCTAATGTTAGCGTATATTGATGCAAGTGATAAAAACGTTTATAAATCAATAGATGAAGGTAAAAGAGCATCTGTTTTATTGTTCATTGCAAGCCATATAAGTATTTCATCTAAAAATTCATATACAATATAAAAATATCGTTAGATCAGTAATCTACGCATTACGCCGTATACTGGAGCAAGTGGTAGTTAGCTCAGTATACCGCACAACTACAAGATGTAAAATACGCGTATAGTAGTGTATCTGCAATTTTCTCAAAAACTATAAGAAATTTCAAAATTCCATGAATACAGGTAGAAAGCAAATATTTTTCTTGGAACCAATGCAAAATTTTGAAAAGTTATATCATCAAATGAGAAAGTTACAGGTTTTGGAACCTTTGAACAGCTCTCCTGTAAATTTATGATTATGCACTTGTACCAGTATACTTAGGAGGTGTCGTTTTTAATGTGTATCGAATATGTGTGAATAAAATTGTTTCTCTCTCTCTCTTCTATCATCATTGCCAAGAAGAATGCGCCGCATAAAACTAGCAGAAAGTCATTTTTTTAAAATAAAATAATTACAAGTAAATACTTAAGAACTACAGGATAAAAATTAAAGAAAGAGTTACACGAAAAGAACAATATATAATACAAGGAGTTGGGGTCCCTTTAGTAACAAAACTAAAACTAAACATAATATGTAACCTATATCTACGTCAGTGGAAGTGTAGAAGCTTCTACCGTCATGAATTTAAAAAAACAAAGATTTTCTGAAATACACATTTCAGGTTAAGTAAACATTAAGCTTTTGGGTTCCGAAGGCAAGCTCACGCCTGCCATATTTGGCTTCGCATAATTGTTAA